>NW_026046915.1:0-42481 GCF_023864275.1 Schistocerca cancellata
AATCCCACTGCACATTCCCATTCTTTACGTGCAGTCGGCTGCTACTGGTGTTGCTAGTTATGACTGCTGATGACAGATGCCGTAGCAATCAATTCATGGAGTGAGTTGTATGTTTTGCGACACTCTGTCTCTGACAAGCAAGCGGAGGTGACATAGGCGCGAACACGGGAAGTTTGCAGCCCCTTGCTGCCTGCAGAGACCGAGCAGCCACACTAGTTGGGCGGCCTAAGCCGTAGGCGAAATGTGCTCACTCGCTTGGGTGCGACGTCAAGCTCTAAATAAGGCTGTCACTAGCGTGAGCGTTGCGTGAGCGTCGTGTAAAGTCGGAAAAGTCGTCTGCATGGGTGAGTGCAATGTTTGGGGAGCGTTTCGTAGTTTGCGCAGTGCAATGGAGACGCGGAAGCTTGTTGTGGCCCAGTCTTTTGCAGTTGGACGACAAGAGTGGTACACAGTAGTAAAGTGCGCGGCAGTGAGTTGGCATCAACAGTCGAGTGCACAATGGGGCTTCAGATGTGCTTGTTACCTCAGGCGCTGTGTGATTGTCGACAAGGAGTGAAAACGGAGCAATTTGTGACTGTCCTTTCAATTTAAGACTTTAAATACAGACGGAATTTGTAGTCGTAATACCAGAGCATCGAAACTACTTGGAACTCTTGTGCATATGAACGTGATCGCGCCTTTGTACACTGGTCCCTTCGCCCCTATAAACCAACCAACCATCATGTCCGCGCACATCAGAGTAGCAAAGGATGGAAAACAGCGCAGCTTTGTTGCGCTTGGGGGCGTAGCTCAGTTGGTAGAGCGTTCGCTTTGCATGTGAAAGGTCCCGGGTTCAAGCCCCGGCGCCTCCATGTTTCGTGGACAGTGCATGGTAAGTGTTGGTCGCGGCGAGCCTAAAGACACGCAAGATGTTGCAAAGCCAGCGTCACAGACTCATATGATGTATACTGACGTAAGGAGAGCAAGACGTGAATGTGAGGACCGGCTGTTGTCGAGGTGTCATCGAGTGCAAATCTGTCTTAGGTATAACGGCCTAACCTCAATGAAGTCTAGAGTGTGGACAACACGTTCGTCTTACTCAGAGCGGTGGCCGAACGCTATTTTCGACGTTGTGCGTGCCACTTTAATTTTGGCCAACTACGATTCGATACAGAATGCAGGAAACCTGAAAGACACCCTCACGGACACATTGAGAGTAGTGTTTGTCTGCGGAATAATGGGAGTGCAAGGGTCTGTGATATTGATATGGTTGTATGTAGCACTATCCGTCATCAGGGGGCGTAGCTCAGATGGTAGAGCGCTCGCTTAGCATGCGAGAGGTACTGGGATCGATACCCAGCGTCTCCAGAATTTTTAACACACCAACATGCGCACACTGCCATGCAAGTGAAATAATTCACAGCCAGCAAATGTGTCTAGGCAGATACGAGCGAACGATTAGCAGCAACAATTGGCAAGCGTGCTGTTACGCGCAGGAACCACCCTCCTCCCAGCCCTATACTTAATTTAGAACCAGTACGAGTCTTCCCTTAAGATTCTCAAACCTATGTCGGAAAGATCTGCCTTGCGCCGAGTTCACAAAAATCCCACTGCACATTCCCATTCTTTACGTGCAGTCGGCTGCTACTGGTGTTGCTAGTTATGACTGCTGATGACAGATGCCGTAGCAATCAATTCATGGAGTGAGTTGTATGTTTTGCGACACTCTGTCTCTGACAAGCAAGCGGAGGTGACATAGGCGCGAACACGGGAAGTTTGCAGCCCCTTGCTGCCTGCAGAGACCGAGCAGCCACACTAGTTGGGCGGCCTAAGCCGTAGGCGAAATGTGCTCACTCGCTTGGGTGCGACGTCAAGCTCTAAATAAGGCTGTCACTAGCGTGAGCGTTGCGTGAGCGTCGTGTAAAGTCGGAAAAGTCGTCTGCATGGGTGAGTGCAATGTTTGGGGAGCGTTTCGTAGTTTGCGCAGTGCAATGGAGACGCGGAAGCTTGTTGTGGCCCAGTCTTTTGCAGTTGGACGACAAGAGTGGTACACAGTAGTAAAGTGCGCGGCAGTGAGTTGGCATCAACAGTCGAGTGCACAATGGGGCTTCAGATGTGCTTGTTACCTCAGGCGCTGTGTGATTGTCGACAAGGAGTGAAAACGGAGCAATTTGTGACTGTCCTTTCAATTTAAGACTTTAAATACAGACGGAATTTGTAGTCGTAATACCAGAGCATCGAAACTACTTGGAACTCTTGTGCATATGAACGTGATCGCGCCTTTGTACACTGGTCCCTTCGCCCCTATAAACCAACCAACCATCATGTCCGCGCACATCAGAGTAGCAAAGGATGGAAAACAGCGCAGCTTTGTTGCGCTTGGGGGCGTAGCTCAGTTGGTAGAGCGTTCGCTTTGCATGTGAAAGGTCCCGGGTTCAAGCCCCGGCGCCTCCATGTTTCGTGGACAGTGCATGGTAAGTGTTGGTCGCGGCGAGCCTAAAGACACGCAAGATGTTGCAAAGCCAGCGTCACAGACTCATATGATGTATACTGACGTAAGGAGAGCAAGACGTGAATGTGAGGACCGGCTGTTGTCGAGGTGTCATCGAGTGCAAATCTGTCTTAGGTATAACGGCCTAACCTCAATGAAGTCTAGAGTGTGGACAACACGTTCGTCTTACTCAGAGCGGTGGCCGAACGCTATTTTCGACGTTGTGCGTGCCACTTTAATTTTGGCCAACTACGATTCGATACAGAATGCAGGAAACCTGAAAGACACCCTCACGGACACATTGAGAGTAGTGTTTGTCTGCGGAATAATGGGAGTGCAAGGGTCTGTGATATTGATATGGTTGTATGTAGCACTATCCGTCATCAGGGGGCGTAGCTCAGATGGTAGAGCGCTCGCTTAGCATGCGAGAGGTACTGGGATCGATACCCAGCGTCTCCAGAATTTTTAACACACCAACATGCGCACACTGCCATGCAAGTGAAATAATTCACAGCCAGCAAATGTGTCTAGGCAGATACGAGCGAACGATTAGCAGCAACAATTGGCAAGCGTGCTGTTACGCGCAGGAACCACCCTCCTCCCAGCCCTATACTTAATTTAGAACCAGTACGAGTCTTCCCTTAAGATTCTCAAACCTATGTCGGAAAGATCTGCCTTGCGCCGAGTTCACAAAAATCCCACTGCACATTCCCATTCTTTACGTGCAGTCGGCTGCTACTGGTGTTGCTAGTTATGACTGCTGATGACAGATGCCGTAGCAATCAATTCATGGAGTGAGTTGTATGTTTTGCGACACTCTGTCTCTGACAAGCAAGCGGAGGTGACATAGGCGCGAACACGGGAAGTTTGCAGCCCCTTGCTGCCTGCAGAGACCGAGCAGCCACACTAGTTGGGCGGCCTAAGCCGTAGGCGAAATGTGCTCACTCGCTTGGGTGCGACGTCAAGCTCTAAATAAGGCTGTCACTAGCGTGAGCGTTGCGTGAGCGTCGTGTAAAGTCGGAAAAGTCGTCTGCATGGGTGAGTGCAATGTTTGGGGAGCGTTTCGTAGTTTGCGCAGTGCAATGGAGACGCGGAAGCTTGTTGTGGCCCAGTCTTTTGCAGTTGGACGACAAGAGTGGTACACAGTAGTAAAGTGCGCGGCAGTGAGTTGGCATCAACAGTCGAGTGCACAATGGGGCTTCAGATGTGCTTGTTACCTCAGGCGCTGTGTGATTGTCGACAAGGAGTGAAAACGGAGCAATTTGTGACTGTCCTTTCAATTTAAGACTTTAAATACAGACGGAATTTGTAGTCGTAATACCAGAGCATCGAAACTACTTGGAACTCTTGTGCATATGAACGTGATCGCGCCTTTGTACACTGGTCCCTTCGCCCCTATAAACCAACCAACCATCATGTCCGCGCACATCAGAGTAGCAAAGGATGGAAAACAGCGCAGCTTTGTTGCGCTTGGGGGCGTAGCTCAGTTGGTAGAGCGTTCGCTTTGCATGTGAAAGGTCCCGCGTTCAAGCCCCGGCGCCTCCATGTTTTGTGGACAGTGCATGGTAAGTGTTGGTCGCGGCGAGCATAAAGACACGCTAGATGTTGCAAAGCCAGCGTCACAGACTCATATGATGTATACTGACGTAAGGAGAGCAAGACGTGAATGTGAGGACCGGCTGTTGTCGAGGTGTCATCGAGTGCAAATCTGTCTTAGGTATAACGGCCTAACCTCAATGAAGTCTAGAGTGTGGACAACACGTTCGTCTTACTCAGAGCGGTGGCCGAACGCTATTTTCGACGTTGTGCGTGCCACTTTAATTTTGGCCAACTACGATTCGATACAGAATGCAGGAAACCTGAAAGACACCCTCACGGACACATTGAGAGTAGTGTTTGTCTGCGGAATAATGGGAGTGCAAGGGTCTGTGATATTGATATGGTTGTATGTAGCACTATCCGTCATCAGGGGGCGTAGCTCAGATGGTAGAGCGCTCGCTTAGCATGCGAGAGGTACTGGGATCGATACCCAGCGTCTCCAGAATTTTTAACACACCAACATGCGCACACTGCCATGCAAGTGAAATAATTCACAGCCAGCAAATGTGTCTAGGCAGATACGAGCGAACGATTAGCAGCAACAATTGGCAAGCGTGCTGTTACGCGCAGGAACCACCCTCCTCCCAGCCCTATACTTAATTTAGAACCAGTACGAGTCTTCCCTTAAGATTCTCAAACCTATGTCGGAAAGATCTGCCTTGCGCCGAGTTCACAAAAATCCCACTGCACATTCCCATTCTTTACGTGCAGTCGGCTGCTACTGGTGTTGCTAGTTATGACTGCTGATGACAGATGCCGTAGCAATCAATTCATGGAGTGAGTTGTATGTTTTGCGACACTCTGTCTCTGACAAGCAAGCGGAGGTGACATAGGCGCGAACACGGGAAGTTTGCAGCCCCTTGCTGCCTGCAGAGACCGAGCAGCCACACTAGTTGGGCGGCCTAAGCCGTAGGCGAAATGTGCTCACTCGCTTGGGTGCGACGTCAAGCTCTAAATAAGGCTGTCACTAGCGTGAGCGTTGCGTGAGCGTCGTGTAAAGTCGGAAAAGTCGTCTGCATGGGTGAGTGCAATGTTTGGGGAGCGTTTCGTAGTTTGCGCAGTGCAATGGAGACGCGGAAGCTTGTTGTGGCCCAGTCTTTTGCAGTTGGACGACAAGAGTGGTACACAGTAGTAAAGTGCGCGGCAGTGAGTTGGCATCAACAGTCGAGTGCACAATGGGGCTTCAGATGTGCTTGTTACCTCAGGCGCTGTGTGATTGTCGACAAGGAGTGAAAACGGAGCAATTTGTGACTGTCCTTTCAATTTAAGACTTTAAATACAGACGGAATTTGTAGTCGTAATACCAGAGCATCGAAACTACTTGGAACTCTTGTGCATATGAACGTGATCGCGCCTTTGTACACTGGTCCCTTCGCCCCTATAAACCAACCAACCATCATGTCCGCGCACATCAGAGTAGCAAAGGATGGAAAACAGCGCAGCTTTGTTGCGCTTGGGGGCGTAGCTCAGTTGGTAGAGCGTTCGCTTTGCATGTGAAAGGTCCCGGGTTCAAGCCCCGGCGCCTCCATGTTTCGTGGACAGTGCATGGTAAGTGTTGGTCGCGGCGAGCCTAAAGACACGCAAGATGTTGCAAAGCCAGCGTCACAGACTCATATGATGTATACTGACGTAAGGAGAGCAAGACGTGAATGTGAGGACCGGCTGTTGTCGAGGTGTCATCGAGTGCAAATCTGTCTTAGGTATAACGGCCTAACCTCAATGAAGTCTAGAGTGTGGACAACACGTTCGTCTTACTCAGAGCGGTGGCCGAACGCTATTTTCGACGTTGTGCGTGCCACTTTAATTTTGGCCAACTACGATTCGATACAGAATGCAGGAAACCTGAAAGACACCCTCACGGACACATTGAGAGTAGTGTTTGTCTGCGGAATAATGGGAGTGCAAGGGTCTGTGATATTGATATGGTTGTATGTAGCACTATCCGTCATCAGGGGGCGTAGCTCAGATGGTAGAGCGCTCGCTTAGCATGCGAGAGGTACTGGGATCGATACCCAGCGTCTCCAGAATTTTTAACACACCAACATGCGCACACTGCCATGCAAGTGAAATAATTCACAGCCAGCAAATGTGTCTAGGCAGATACGAGCGAACGATTAGCAGCAACAATTGGCAAGCGTGCTGTTACGCGCAGGAACCACCCTCCTCCCAGCCCTATACTTAATTTAGAACCAGTACGAGTCTTCCCTTAAGATTCTCAAACCTATGTCGGAAAGATCTGCCTTGCGCCGAGTTCACAAAAATCCCACTGCACATTCCCATTCTTTACGTGCAGTCGGCTGCTACTGGTGTTGCTAGTTATGACTGCTGATGACAGATGCCGTAGCAATCAATTCATGGAGTGAGTTGTATGTTTTGCGACACTCTGTCTCTGACAAGCAAGCGGAGGTGACATAGGCGCGAACACGGGAAGTTTGCAGCCCCTTGCTGCCTGCAGAGACCGAGCAGCCACACTAGTTGGGCGGCCTAAGCCGTAGGCGAAATGTGCTCACTCGCTTGGGTGCGACGTCAAGCTCTAAATAAGGCTGTCACTAGCGTGAGCGTTGCGTGAGCGTCGTGTAAAGTCGGAAAAGTCGTCTGCATGGGTGAGTGCAATGTTTGGGGAGCGTTTCGTAGTTTGCGCAGTGCAATGGAGACGCGGAAGCTTGTTGTGGCCCAGTCTTTTGCAGTTGGACGACAAGAGTGGTACACAGTAGTAAAGTGCGCGGCAGTGAGTTGGCATCAACAGTCGAGTGCACAATGGGGCTTCAGATGTGCTTGTTACCTCAGGCGCTGTGTGATTGTCGACAAGGAGTGAAAACGGAGCAATTTGTGACTGTCCTTTCAATTTAAGACTTTAAATACAGACGGAATTTGTAGTCGTAATACCAGAGCATCGAAACTACTTGGAACTCTTGTGCATATGAACGTGATCGCGCCTTTGTACACTGGTCCCTTCGCCCCTATAAACCAACCAACCATCATGTCCGCGCACATCAGAGTAGCAAAGGATGGAAAACAGCGCAGCTTTGTTGCGCTTGGGGGCGTAGCTCAGTTGGTAGAGCGTTCGCTTTGCATGTGAAAGGTCCCGGGTTCAAGCCCCGGCGCCTCCATGTTTCGTGGACAGTGCATGGTAAGTGTTGGTCGCGGCGAGCCTAAAGACACGCAAGATGTTGCAAAGCCAGCGTCACAGACTCATATGATGTATACTGACGTAAGGAGAGCAAGACGTGAATGTGAGGACCGGCTGTTGTCGAGGTGTCATCGAGTGCAAATCTGTCTTAGGTATAACGGCCTAACCTCAATGAAGTCTAGAGTGTGGACAACACGTTCGTCTTACTCAGAGCGGTGGCCGAACGCTATTTTCGACGTTGTGCGTGCCACTTTAATTTTGGCCAACTACGATTCGATACAGAATGCAGGAAACCTGAAAGACACCCTCACGGACACATTGAGAGTAGTGTTTGTCTGCGGAATAATGGGAGTGCAAGGGTCTGTGATATTGATATGGTTGTATGTAGCACTATCCGTCATCAGGGGGCGTAGCTCAGATGGTAGAGCGCTCGCTTAGCATGCGAGAGGTACTGGGATCGATACCCAGCGTCTCCAGAATTTTTAACACACCAACATGCGCACACTGCCATGCAAGTGAAATAATTCACAGCCAGCAAATGTGTCTAGGCAGATACGAGCGAACGATTAGCAGCAACAATTGGCAAGCGTGCTGTTACGCGCAGGAACCACCCTCCTCCCAGCCCTATACTTAATTTAGAACCAGTACGAGTCTTCCCTTAAGATTCTCAAACCTATGTCGGAAAGATCTGCCTTGCGCCGAGTTCACAAAAATCCCACTGCACATTCCCATTCTTTACGTGCAGTCGGCTGCTACTGGTGTTGCTAGTTATGACTGCTGATGACAGATGCCGTAGCAATCAATTCATGGAGTGAGTTGTATGTTTTGCGACACTCTGTCTCTGACAAGCAAGCGGAGGTGACATAGGCGCGAACACGGGAAGTTTGCAGCCCCTTGCTGCCTGCAGAGACCGAGCAGCCACACTAGTTGGGCGGCCTAAGCCGTAGGCGAAATGTGCTCACTCGCTTGGGTGCGACGTCAAGCTCTAAATAAGGCTGTCACTAGCGTGAGCGTTGCGTGAGCGTCGTGTAAAGTCGGAAAAGTCGTCTGCATGGGTGAGTGCAATGTTTGGGGAGCGTTTCGTAGTTTGCGCAGTGCAATGGAGACGCGGAAGCTTGTTGTGGCCCAGTCTTTTGCAGTTGGACGACAAGAGTGGTACACAGTAGTAAAGTGCGCGGCAGTGAGTTGGCATCAACAGTCGAGTGCACAATGGGGCTTCAGATGTGCTTGTTACCTCAGGCGCTGTGTGATTGTCGACAAGGAGTGAAAACGGAGCAATTTGTGACTGTCCTTTCAATTTAAGACTTTAAATACAGACGGAATTTGTAGTCGTAATACCAGAGCATCGAAACTACTTGGAACTCTTGTGCATATGAACGTGATCGCGCCTTTGTACACTGGTCCCTTCGCCCCTATAAACCAACCAACCATCATGTCCGCGCACATCAGAGTAGCAAAGGATGGAAAACAGCGCAGCTTTGTTGCGCTTGGGGGCGTAGCTCAGTTGGTAGAGCGTTCGCTTTGCATGTGAAAGGTCCCGCGTTCAAGCCCCGGCGCCTCCATGTTTTGTGGACAGTGCATGGTAAGTGTTGGTCGCGGCGAGCATAAAGACACGCTAGATGTTGCAAAGCCAGCGTCACAGACTCATATGATGTATACTGACGTAAGGAGAGCAAGACGTGAATGTGAGGACCGGCTGTTGTCGAGGTGTCATCGAGTGCAAATCTGTCTTAGGTATAACGGCCTAACCTCAATGAAGTCTAGAGTGTGGACAACACGTTCGTCTTACTCAGAGCGGTGGCCGAACGCTATTTTCGACGTTGTGCGTGCCACTTTAATTTTGGCCAACTACGATTCGATACAGAATGCAGGAAACCTGAAAGACACCCTCACGGACACATTGAGAGTAGTGTTTGTCTGCGGAATAATGGGAGTGCAAGGGTCTGTGATATTGATATGGTTGTATGTAGCACTATCCGTCATCAGGGGGCGTAGCTCAGATGGTAGAGCGCTCGCTTAGCATGCGAGAGGTACTGGGATCGATACCCAGCGTCTCCAGAATTTTTAACACACCAACATGCGCACACTGCCATGCAAGTGAAATAATTCACAGCCAGCAAATGTGTCTAGGCAGATACGAGCGAACGATTAGCAGCAACAATTGGCAAGCGTGCTGTTACGCGCAGGAACCACCCTCCTCCCAGCCCTATACTTAATTTAGAACCAGTACGAGTCTTCCCTTAAGATTCTCAAACCTATGTCGGAAAGATCTGCCTTGCGCCGAGTTCACAAAAATCCCACTGCACATTCCCATTCTTTACGTGCAGTCGGCTGCTACTGGTGTTGCTAGTTATGACTGCTGATGACAGATGCCGTAGCAATCAATTCATGGAGTGAGTTGTATGTTTTGCGACACTCTGTCTCTGACAAGCAAGCGGAGGTGACATAGGCGCGAACACGGGAAGTTTGCAGCCCCTTGCTGCCTGCAGAGACCGAGCAGCCACACTAGTTGGGCGGCCTAAGCCGTAGGCGAAATGTGCTCACTCGCTTGGGTGCGACGTCAAGCTCTAAATAAGGCTGTCACTAGCGTGAGCGTTGCGTGAGCGTCGTGTAAAGTCGGAAAAGTCGTCTGCATGGGTGAGTGCAATGTTTGGGGAGCGTTTCGTAGTTTGCGCAGTGCAATGGAGACGCGGAAGCTTGTTGTGGCCCAGTCTTTTGCAGTTGGACGACAAGAGTGGTACACAGTAGTAAAGTGCGCGGCAGTGAGTTGGCATCAACAGTCGAGTGCACAATGGGGCTTCAGATGTGCTTGTTACCTCAGGCGCTGTGTGATTGTCGACAAGGAGTGAAAACGGAGCAATTTGTGACTGTCCTTTCAATTTAAGACTTTAAATACAGACGGAATTTGTAGTCGTAATACCAGAGCATCGAAACTACTTGGAACTCTTGTGCATATGAACGTGATCGCGCCTTTGTACACTGGTCCCTTCGCCCCTATAAACCAACCAACCATCATGTCCGCGCACATCAGAGTAGCAAAGGATGGAAAACAGCGCAGCTTTGTTGCGCTTGGGGGCGTAGCTCAGTTGGTAGAGCGTTCGCTTTGCATGTGAAAGGTCCCGGGTTCAAGCCCCGGCGCCTCCATGTTTCGTGGACAGTGCATGGTAAGTGTTGGTCGCGGCGAGCCTAAAGACACGCAAGATGTTGCAAAGCCAGCGTCACAGACTCATATGATGTATACTGACGTAAGGAGAGCAAGACGTGAATGTGAGGACCGGCTGTTGTCGAGGTGTCATCGAGTGCAAATCTGTCTTAGGTATAACGGCCTAACCTCAATGAAGTCTAGAGTGTGGACAACACGTTCGTCTTACTCAGAGCGGTGGCCGAACGCTATTTTCGACGTTGTGCGTGCCACTTTAATTTTGGCCAACTACGATTCGATACAGAATGCAGGAAACCTGAAAGACACCCTCACGGACACATTGAGAGTAGTGTTTGTCTGCGGAATAATGGGAGTGCAAGGGTCTGTGATATTGATATGGTTGTATGTAGCACTATCCGTCATCAGGGGGCGTAGCTCAGATGGTAGAGCGCTCGCTTAGCATGCGAGAGGTACTGGGATCGATACCCAGCGTCTCCAGAATTTTTAACACACCAACATGCGCACACTGCCATGCAAGTGAAATAATTCACAGCCAGCAAATGTGTCTAGGCAGATACGAGCGAACGATTAGCAGCAACAATTGGCAAGCGTGCTGTTACGCGCAGGAACCACCCTCCTCCCAGCCCTATACTTAATTTAGAACCAGTACGAGTCTTCCCTTAAGATTCTCAAACCTATGTCGGAAAGATCTGCCTTGCGCCGAGTTCACAAAAATCCCACTGCACATTCCCATTCTTTACGTGCAGTCGGCTGCTACTGGTGTTGCTAGTTATGACTGCTGATGACAGATGCCGTAGCAATCAATTCATGGAGTGAGTTGTATGTTTTGCGACACTCTGTCTCTGACAAGCAAGCGGAGGTGACATAGGCGCGAACACGGGAAGTTTGCAGCCCCTTGCTGCCTGCAGAGACCGAGCAGCCACACTAGTTGGGCGGCCTAAGCCGTAGGCGAAATGTGCTCACTCGCTTGGGTGCGACGTCAAGCTCTAAATAAGGCTGTCACTAGCGTGAGCGTTGCGTGAGCGTCGTGTAAAGTCGGAAAAGTCGTCTGCATGGGTGAGTGCAATGTTTGGGGAGCGTTTCGTAGTTTGCGCAGTGCAATGGAGACGCGGAAGCTTGTTGTGGCCCAGTCTTTTGCAGTTGGACGACAAGAGTGGTACACAGTAGTAAAGTGCGCGGCAGTGAGTTGGCATCAACAGTCGAGTGCACAATGGGGCTTCAGATGTGCTTGTTACCTCAGGCGCTGTGTGATTGTCGACAAGGAGTGAAAACGGAGCAATTTGTGACTGTCCTTTCAATTTAAGACTTTAAATACAGACGGAATTTGTAGTCGTAATACCAGAGCATCGAAACTACTTGGAACTCTTGTGCATATGAACGTGATCGCGCCTTTGTACACTGGTCCCTTCGCCCCTATAAACCAACCAACCATCATGTCCGCGCACATCAGAGTAGCAAAGGATGGAAAACAGCGCAGCTTTGTTGCGCTTGGGGGCGTAGCTCAGTTGGTAGAGCGTTCGCTTTGCATGTGAAAGGTCCCGCGTTCAAGCCCCGGCGCCTCCATGTTTTGTGGACAGTGCATGGTAAGTGTTGGTCGCGGCGAGCATAAAGACACGCTAGATGTTGCAAAGCCAGCGTCACAGACTCATATGATGTATACTGACGTAAGGAGAGCAAGACGTGAATGTGAGGACCGGCTGTTGTCGAGGTGTCATCGAGTGCAAATCTGTCTTAGGTATAACGGCCTAACCTCAATGAAGTCTAGAGTGTGGACAACACGTTCGTCTTACTCAGAGCGGTGGCCGAACGCTATTTTCGACGTTGTGCGTGCCACTTTAATTTTGGCCAACTACGATTCGATACAGAATGCAGGAAACCTGAAAGACACCCTCACGGACACATTGAGAGTAGTGTTTGTCTGCGGAATAATGGGAGTGCAAGGGTCTGTGATATTGATATGGTTGTATGTAGCACTATCCGTCATCAGGGGGCGTAGCTCAGATGGTAGAGCGCTCGCTTAGCATGCGAGAGGTACTGGGATCGATACCCAGCGTCTCCAGAATTTTTAACACACCAACATGCGCACACTGCCATGCAAGTGAAATAATTCACAGCCAGCAAATGTGTCTAGGCAGATACGAGCGAACGATTAGCAGCAACAATTGGCAAGCGTGCTGTTACGCGCAGGAACCACCCTCCTCCCAGCCCTATACTTAATTTAGAACCAGTACGAGTCTTCCCTTAAGATTCTCAAACCTATGTCGGAAAGATCTGCCTTGCGCCGAGTTCACAAAAATCCCACTGCACATTCCCATTCTTTACGTGCAGTCGGCTGCTACTGGTGTTGCTAGTTATGACTGCTGATGACAGATGCCGTAGCAATCAATTCATGGAGTGAGTTGTATGTTTTGCGACACTCTGTCTCTGACAAGCAAGCGGAGGTGACATAGGCGCGAACACGGGAAGTTTGCAGCTCCTCGCTGCCTGCAGAGACCGAGCAGCCACACTAGTTGGGCGGCCTAAGCCGTAGGCGAAATGTGCTCACTCGCTTCGGCGCGACGTCAAGCTCTAAATAAGGCTGTCACTAGCGTGAGCGTCGTATAAAGTCGGAAAAGTCGTCTGCATAGGTGAGTGCAATGTTTGGGGAGCGTTTCGTAGTTTGCGCAGTGCAATGGAGACGCGGAAACTTGTTGTGGCCCAGTCTTTTGCAGTTGGACGACAAGAGTGGTACACAGTAGTAAAGTGCGAGGCAGTGAGTTGGCATCAACAGTCGAGTGCACAATGGGGCTTCAGATGTGCTTGTTACCTCAGGCGCTGTGTGATTGTCGACATGGAGTGAAAACGGAGCAATTTGTGACTGTCCTTTCAATTTAAGACGTTAAATACAGACGGAATTTGTAGTCGTAATACCAGAGCATCGAAACTACTTGGAACTCTTGTGCATATGAACGTGATCGCGCCTTTGTACACTGGTCCCTTCGCCCCTATGAACCAACCAACCATCATGTCCGCGCACATCAGAGTAGCAAAGGATGGAAAACAGCGCATATTTGTTGCGCTTGGGGGCGTAGCTCAGTTGGTAGAGCGTTCGCTTTGCATGTGAAAGGTCCCGGGTTCAAGCCCCGGCGCCTCCATGTTTTGTGGACAGTGCATGGTAAGTGTTGGTCGCGGCGAGCCTAAAGACACGCAAGATGTTGCAAAGCCAGCCTCACAGACTCATATGATGTATACTGACGTAAGGAGAGCAAGACGTGAATGTGAGGACCGGCTGTTGTCGAGGTGTCATCGAGTGCAAATCTATCTTAGGTATAACGGCCTAACCTCAATGAAGTCTAGAGTGTGGACAACACGTTCGTCTTACTCAGAGCGGTGGCCGAACGCTATTTTCGACGTTGTGCGTGCCACTTTAATTTTGGCCAACTACGATTCGATACAGAATGCAGGAAACCTGAAAGACACCCTCACGGACACATTGAGAGTAGTGTTTGTCTGCGGAATAATGGGAGTGCAAGGGTCTGTGATATTGATATGGTTGTATGTAGCACTATCCGTCATCAGGGGGCGTAGCTCAGATGGTAGAGCGCTCGCTTAGCATGCGAGAGGTACTGGGATCGATACCCAGCGTCTCCAGAATTTTTAACACACCAACATGCGCACACTGCCATGCAAATAATTCACAGCCAGCGAATGTGTCTAGGCAGATACGAGCGAACGATTAGCAGCCACAATTGGCAAGCGTGCTGTTACGCGCAGGAAGCACCCTCCTCCCAGCCCTATACTTAATTTAGAACCAGTACAAGTCTTCCCTTAAGATTCTCAAACCTATGTCGGAAAGATCTGCCTTGCGCCGAGTTCACAAAAATCCCACTGCACATTCCCATTCTTTACGTGCAGTCGGCTGCTACTGGTGTTGCTAGTTGTGACTGCTGATGACAGATGCCGTAGCAATCAATTCATGGAGTGAGTTGTATGTTTTGCGACACTCTGTCTCTGACAAGCAAGCGGAGGTGACATAGGCGCGAACACGGGAAGTTTGCAGCTCCTCGCTGCCTGCAGAGACCGAGCAGCCACACTAGTTGGGCGGCCTAAGCCGTAGGCGAAATGTGCTCACTCGCTTGGGCGCGACGTCAAGCTCTAAATAAGGCTGTCACTAGCGTGAGCGTTGCGTGAGCGTCGTGTAAAGTCGGAAAAGTCGTCTGCATAGGTGAGTGCAATGTTTGGGGAGCGTTTCGTAGTTTGCGCAGTGCAATGGAGACGCGGAAACTTGTTGTGGCCCAGTCTTTTGCAGTTGGACGACAAGAGTGGTACACAGTAGTAAAGTGCGAGGCAGTGAGTTGGCATCAACAGTCGAGTGCACAATGGGGCTTCAGATGTGCTTGTTACCTCAGGCGCTGTGTGATTGTCGACATGGAGTGAAAACGGAGCAATTTGTGACTGTCCTTTCAATTTAAGACGTTAAATACAGACGGAATTTGTAGTCGTAATACCAGAGCATCGAAACTACTTGGAACTCTTGTGCATATGAACGTGATCGCGCCTTTGTACACTGGTCCCTTCGCCCCTATGAACCAACCAACCATCATGTCCGCGCACATCAGAGTAGCAAAGGATGGAAAACAGCGCATCTTTGTTGCGCTTGGGGGCGTAGCTCAGTTGGTAGAGCGTTCGCTTTGCATGTGAAAGGTCCCGGGTTCAAGCCCCGGCGCCTCCATGTTTTGTGGACAGTGCATGGTAAGTGTTGGTCGCGGCGAGCCTAAAGACACGCAAGATGTTGCAAAGCCAGCCTCACAGACTCATATGATGTATACTGACGTAAGGAGAGCAAGACGTGAATGTGAGGACCGGCTGTTGTCGAGGTGTCATCGAGTGCAAATCTATCTTAGGTATAACGGCCTAACCTCAATGAAGTCTAGAGTGTGGACAACACGTTCGTCTTACTCAGAGCGGTGGCCGAACGCTATTTTCGACGTTGTGCGTGCCACTTTAATTTTGGCCAACTACGATTCGATACAGAATGCAGGAAACCTGAAAGACACCCTCACGGACACATTGAGAGTAGTGTTTGTCTGCGGAATAATGGGAGTGCAAGGGTCTGTGATATTGATATGGTTGTATGTAGCACTATCCGTCATCAGGGGGCGTAGCTCAGATGGTAGAGCGCTCGCTTAGCATGCGAGAGGTACTGGGATCGATACCCAGCGTCTCCAGAATTTTTAACACACCAACATGCGCACACTGCCATGCAAATAATTCACAGCCAGCGAATGTGTCTAGGCAGATACGAGCGAACGATTAGCAGCCACAATTGGCAAGCGTGCTGTTACGCGCAGGAAGCACCCTCCTCCCAGCCCTATACTTAATTTAGAACCAGTACAAGTCTTCCCTTAAGATTCTCAAACCTATGTCGGAAAGATCTGCCTTGCGCCGAGTTCACAAAAATCCCACTGCACATTCCCATTCTTTACGTGCAGTCGGCTGCTACTGGTGTTGCTAGTTGTGACTGCTGATGACAGATGCCGTAGCAATCAATTCATGGAGTGAGTTGTATGTTTTGCGACACTCTGTCTCTGACAAGCAAGCGGAGGTGACATAGGCGCGAACACGGGAAGTTTGCAGCTCCTCGCTGCCTGCAGAGACCGAGCAGCCACACTAGTTGGGCGGCCTAAGCCGTAGGCGAAATGTGCTCACTCGCTTGGGCGCGACGTCAAGCTCTAAATAAGGCTGTCACTAGCGTGAGCGTTGCGTGAGCGTCGTGAAAAGTCGGAAAAGTCGTCTGCATAGGTGAGTGCAATGTTTGGGGAGCGTTTCGTAGTTTGCGCAGTGCAATGGAGACGCGGAAACTTGTTGTGGCCCAGTCTTTTGCAGTTGGACGACAAGAGTGGTACACAGTAGTAAAGTGCGAGGCAGTGAGTTGGCATCAACAGTCGAGTGCACAATGGGGCTTCAGATGTGCTTGTTACCTCAGGCGCTGTGTGATTGTCGACAAGGAGTGAAAACGGAGCAATTTGTGACTGTCCTTTCAATTTAAGACGTTAAATACAGACGGAATTTGTAGTCGTAATACCAGAGCATCGAAACTACTTGGAACTCTTGTGCATATGAACGTGATCGCGCCTTTGTACACTGGTCCCTTCGCCCCTATGAACCAACCAACCATCATGTCCGCGCACATCAGAGTAGCAAAGGATGGAAAACAGCGCATCTTTGTTGCGCTTGGGGGCGTAGCTCAGTTGGTAGAGCGTTCGCTTTGCATGTGAAAGGTCCCGGGTTCAAGCCCCGGCGCCTCCATGTTTTGTGGACAGTGCATGGTAAGTGTTGGTCGCGGCGAGCCTAAAGACACGCAAGATGTTGCAAAGCCAGCCTCACAGACTCATATGATGTATACTGACGTAAGGAGAGCAAGACGTGAATGTGAGGACCGGCTGTTGTCGAGGTGTCATCGAGTGCAAATCTATCTTAGGTATAACGGCCTAACCTCAATGAAGTCTAGAGTGTGGACAACACGTTCGTCTTACTCAGAGCGGTGGCCGAACGCTATTTTCGACGTTGTGCGTGCCACTTTAATTTTGGCCAACTACGATTCGATACAGAATGCAGGAAACCTGAAAGACACCCTCACGGACACATTGAGAGTAGTGTTTGTCTGCGGAATAATGGGAGTGCAAGGGTCTGTGATATTGATATGGTTGTATGTAGCACTATCCGTCATCAGGGGGCGTAGCTCAGATGGTAGAGCGCTCGCTTAGCATGCGAGAGGTACTGGGATCGATACCCAGCGTCTCCAGAATTTTTAACACACCAACATGCGCACACTGCCATGCAAATAATTCACAGCCAGCGAATGTGTCTAGGCAGATACGAGCGAACGATTAGCAGCCACAATTGGCAAGCGTGCTGTTACGCGCAGGAAGCACCCTCCTCCCAGCCCTATACTTAATTTAGAACCAGTACAAGTCTTCCCTTAAGATTCTCAAACCTATGTCGGAAAGATCTGCCTTGCGCCGAGTTCACAAAAATCCCACTGCACATTCCCATTCTTTACGTGCAGTCGGCTGCTACTGGTGTTGCTAGTTGTGACTGCTGATGACAGATGCCGTAGCAATCAATTCATGGAGTGAGTTGTATGTTTTGCGACACTCTGTCTCTGACAAGCAAGCGGAGGTGACATAGGCGCGAACACGGGAAGTTTGCAGCTCCTCGCTGCCTGCAGAGACCGAGCAGCCACACTAGTTGGGCGGCCTAAGCCGTAGGCGAAATGTGCTCACTCGCTTGGGCGCGACGTCAAGCTCTAAATAAGGCTGTCACTAGCGTGAGCGTTGCGTGAGCGTCGTGAAAAGTCGGAAAAGTCGTCTGCATAGGTGAGTGCAATGTTTGGGGAGCGTTTCGTAGTTTGCGCAGTGCAATGGAGACGCGGAAACTTGTTGTGGCCCAGTCTTTTGCAGTTGGACGACAAGAGTGGTACACAGTAGTAAAGTGCGAGGCAGTGAGTTGGCATCAACAGTCGAGTGCACAATGGGGCTTCAGATGTGCTTGTTACCTCAGGCGCTGTGTGATTGTCGACATGGAGTGAAAACGGAGCAATTTGTGACTGTCCTTTCAATTTAAGACGTTAAATACAGACGGAATTTGTAGTCGTAATACCAGAGCATCGAAACTACTTGGAACTCTTGTGCATATGAACGTGATCGCGCCTTTGTACACTGGTCCCTTCGCCCCTATGAACCAACCAACCATCATGTCCGCGCACATCAGAGTAGCAAAGGATGGAAAACAGCGCATCTTTGTTGCGCTTGGGGGCGTAGCTCAGTTGGTAGAGCGTTCGCTTTGCATGTGAAAGGTCCCGGGTTCAAGCCCCGGCGCCTCCATGTTTTGTGGACAGTGCATGGTAAGTGTTGGTCGCGGCGAGCCTAAAGACACGCAAGATGTTGCAAAGCCAGCCTCACAGACTCATATGATGTATACTGACGTAAGGAGAGCAAGACGTGAATGTGAGGACCGGCTGTTGTCGAGGTGTCATCGAGTGCAAATCTATCTTAGGTATAACGGCCTAACCTCAATGAAGTCTAGAGTGTGGACAACACGTTCGTCTTACTCAGAGCGGTGGCCGAACGCTATTTTCGACGTTGTGCGTGCCACTTTAATTTTGGCCAACTACGATTCGATACAGAATGCAGGAAACCTGAAAGACACCCTCACGGACACATTGAGAGTAGTGTTTGTCTGCGGAATAATGGGAGTGCAAGGGTCTGTGATATTGATATGGTTGTATGTAGCACTATCCGTCATCAGGGGGCGTAGCTCAGATGGTAGAGCGCTCGCTTAGCATGCGAGAGGTACTGGGATCGATACCCAGCGTCTCCAGAATTTTTAACACACCAACATGCGCACACTGCCATGCAAATAATTCACAGCCAGCGAATGTGTCTAGGCAGATACGAGCGAACGATTAGCAGCCACAATTGGCAAGCGTGCTGTTACGCGCAGGAAGCACCCTCCTCCCAGCCCTATACTTAATTTAGAACCAGTACAAGTCTTCCCTTAAGATTCTCAAACCTATGTCGGAAAGATCTGCCTTGCGCCGAGTTCACAAAAATCCCACTGCACATTCCCATTCTTTACGTGCAGTCGGCTGCTACTGGTGTTGCTAGTTGTGACTGCTGATGACAGATGCCGTAGCAATCAATTCATGGAGTGAGTTGTATGTTTTGCGACACTCTGTCTCTGACAAGCAAGCGGAGGTGACATAGGCGCGAACACGGGAAGTTTGCAGCTCCTCGCTGCCTGCAGAGACCGAGCAGCCACACTAGTTGGGCGGCCTAAGCCGTAGGCGAAATGTGCTCACTCGCTTGGGCGCGACGTCAAGCTCTAAATAAGGCTGTCACTAGCGTGAGCGTTGCGTGAGCGTCGTGAAAAGTCGGAAAAGTCGTCTGCATAGGTGAGTGCAATGTTTGGGGAGCGTTTCGTAGTTTGCGCAGTGCAATGGAGACGCGGAAACTTGTTGTGGCCCAGTCTTTTGCAGTTGGACGACAAGAGTGGTACACAGTAGTAAAGTGCGAGGCAGTGAGTTGGCATCAACAGTCGAGTGCACAATGGGGCTTCAGATGTGCTTGTTACCTCAGGCGCTGTGTGATTGTCGACAAGGAGTGAAAACGGAGCAATTTGTGACTGTCCTTTCAATTTAAGACGTTAAATACAGACGGAATTTGTAGTCGTAATACCAGAGCATCGAAACTACTTGGAACTCTTGTGCATATGAACGTGATCGCGCCTTTGTACACTGGTCCCTTCGCCCCTATGAACCAACCAACCATCATGTCCGCGCACATCAGAGTAGCAAAGGATGGAAAACAGCGCATCTTTGTTGCGCTTGGGGGCGTAGCTCAGTTGGTAGAGCGTTCGCTTTGCATGTGAAAGGTCCCGGGTTCAAGCCCCGGCGCCTCCATGTTTTGTGGACAGTGCATGGTAAGTGTTGGTCGCGGCGAGCCTAAAGACACGCAAGATGTTGCAAAGCCAGCCTCACAGACTCATATGATGTATACTGACGTAAGGAGAGCAAGACGTGAATGTGAGGACCGGCTGTTGTCGAGGTGTCATCGAGTGCAAATCTATCTTAGGTATAACGGCCTAACCTCAATGAAGTCTAGAGTGTGGACAACACGTTCGTCTTACTCAGAGCGGTGGCCGAACGCTATTTTCGACGTTGTGCGTGCCACTTTAATTTTGGCCAACTACGATTCGATACAGAATGCAGGAAACCTGAAAGACACCCTCACGGACACATTGAGAGTAGTGTTTGTCTGCGGAATAATGGGAGTGCAAGGGTCTGTGATATTGATATGGTTGTATGTAGCACTATCCGTCATCAGGGGGCGTAGCTCAGATGGTAGAGCGCTCGCTTAGCATGCGAGAGGTACTGGGATCGATACCCAGCGTCTCCAGAATTTTTAACACACCAACATGCGCACACTGCCATGCAAATAATTCACAGCCAGCGAATGTGTCTAGGCAGATACGAGCGAACGATTAGCAGCCACAATTGGCAAGCGTGCTGTTACGCGCAGGAAGCACCCTCCTCCCAGCCCTATACTTAATTTAGAACCAGTACAAGTCTTCCCTTAAGATTCTCAAACCTATGTCGGAAAGATCTGCCTTGCGCCGAGTTCACAAAAATCCCACTGCACATTCCCATTCTTTACGTGCAGTCGGCTGCTACTGGTGTTGCTAGTTGTGACTGCTGATGACAGATGCCGTAGCAATCAATTCATGGAGTGAGTTGTATGTTTTGCGACACTCTGTCTCTGACAAGCAAGCGGAGGTGACATAGGCGCGAACACGGGAAGTTTGCAGCTCCTCGCTGCCTGCAGAGACCGAGCAGCCACACTAGTTGGGCGGCCTAAGCCGTAGGCGAAATGTGCTCACTCGCTTGGGCGCGACGTCAAGCTCTAAATAAGGCTGTCACTAGCGTGAGCGTTGCGTGAGCGTCGTGTAAAGTCGGAAAAGTCGTCTGCATAGGTGAGTGCAATGTTTGGGGAGCGTTTCGTAGTTTGCGCAGTGCAATGGAGACGCGGAAACTTGTTGTGGCCCAGTCTTTTGCAGTTGGACGACAAGAGTGGTACACAGTAGTAAAGTGCGAGGCAGTGAGTTGGCATCAACAGTCGAGTGCACAATGGGGCTTCAGATGTGCTTGTTACCTCAGGCGCTGTGTGATTGTCGACATGGAGTGAAAACGGAGCAATTTGTGACTGTCCTTTCAATTTAAGACGTTAAATACAGACGGAATTTGTAGTCGTAATACCAGAGCATCGAAACTACTTGGAACTCTTGTGCATATGAACGTGATCGCGCCTTTGTACACTGGTCCCTTCGCCCCCTATGAACCAACCAACCATCATGTCCGCGCACATCAGAGTAGCAAAGGATGGAAAACAGCGCATCTTTGTTGCGCTTGGGGGCGTAGCTCAGTTGGTAGAGCGTTCGCTTTGCATGTGAAAGGTCCCGGGTTCAAGCCCCGGCGCCTCCATGTTTTGTGGACAGTGCATGGTAAGTGTTGGTCGCGGCGAGCCTAAAGACACGCAAGATGTTGCAAAGCCAGCCTCACAGACTCATATGATGTATACTGACGTAAGGAGAGCAAGACGTGAATGTGAGGACCGGCTGTTGTCGAGGTGTCATCGAGTGCAAATCTATCTTAGGTATAACGGGCCTAACCTCAATGAAGTCTAGAGTGTGGACAACACGTTCGTCTTACTCAGAGCGGTGGCCGAACGCTATTTTCGACGTTGTGCGTGCCACTTTAATTTTGGCCAACTACGATTCGATACAGAATGCAGGAAACCTGAAAGACACCCTCACGGACACATTGAGAGTAGTGTTTGTCTGCGGAATAATGGAGTGCAAGGGTCTGTGATATTGATATGGTTGTATGTAGCACTATCCGTCATCAGGGGGCGTAGCTCAGATGGTAGAGCGCTCGCTTAGCATGCGAGAGGTACTGGGATCGATACCAGCGTCCTCCAGAATTTTTAACACACCAACATGCGCACACTGCCATGCAAATAATTCACAGCCAGCGAATGTGTCTAGGCAGATACGAGCGAACGATTAGCAGCCACAATTGGCAAGCGTGCTGTTACGCGCAGGAAGCACCCTCCTCCCAGCCCTATACTTAATTTAGAACCAGTACAAGTCTTCCCTTAAGATTCTCAAACCTATGTCGGAAAGATCTGCCTTGCGCCGAGTTCACAAAAATCCCACTGCACATTCCCATTCTTTACGTGCAGTCGGCTGCTACTGGTGTTGCTAGTTGTGACTGCTGATGACAGATGCCGTAGCAATCAATTCATGGAGTGAGTTGTATGTTTTGCGACACTCTGTCTCTGACAAGCAAGCGGAGGTGACATAGGCGCGAACACGGGAAGTTTGCAGCTCCTCGCTGCCTGCAGAGACCGAGCAGCCACACTAGTTGGGCGGCCTAAGCCGTAGGCGAAATGTGCTCACTCCTAAATAAGGCTGTCACTAGCGTGAGCGTCGTGTAAAGTCGGAAAAGTCGTCTGCATGGGTGAGTGCAATGTTTGGGGAGCCGTTTCGTAGTTTGCGCAGTGCAATGGAGACGCGGAAGCTTGTTGTGGCCCAGTCTTTTGCAGTTGGACGACAAGAGTGGTACACAGTAGTAAAGTGCGCGGCAGTGAGTTGGCATCAACAGTCGAGTGCACAATGGGGCTTCAGATGTGCTTGTTACCTCAGGCGCTGTGTGATTGTCGACAAGGAGTGAAAACGGAGCAATTTGTGACTGTCCTTTCAATTTAAGACTTTAAATACAGACGGAATTTGTAGTCGTAATACCAGAGCATCGAAACTACTTGGAACTCTTGTGCATATGAACGTGATCGCGCCTTTGTACACTGGTCCCCTTCGCCCCTATAAACCAACCAACCATCATGTCCGCGCACATCAGAGTAGCAAAGGATGGAAAACAGCGCAGCTTCGTTGCGCTTGGGGGGCGTAGCTCAGTTGGTAGAGCGTTCGCTTTGCATGTGAAAGGTCCCGGGTTCAAGCCCCGGCGCCTCCATGTTTTGTGGACAGTGCATGGTAAGTGTTGGTCGCGGCGAGCCTAAAGACACGCAAGATGTTGCAAAAGCCAGCGTCACAGACTCATATGATGTATACTGACGTAAGGAGAGCAAGACGTGAATGTGAGGACCGGCTGTTGTCGAGGTGTCATCGAGTGCAAATCTGTCTTAGGTATAACGGCCTAACCTCAATGAAGTCTAGAGTGTGGACAACACGTTCGTCTTACTCAGAGCGGTGGCCGAACGCTATTTTCGACGTTGTGCGTGCCACTTTAATTTTGGCCAACTACGATTCGATACAGAATGCAGGGAAACCTGAAAGACACCCTCACGGACACATTGAGAGTAGTGTTTGTCTGCGGAATAATGGGAGTGCAAGGGTCTGTGATATTGATATGGTTGTATGTAGCACTATCCGTCATCAGGGGGCGTAGCTCAGATGGTAGAGCGCTCGCTTAGCATGCGAGAGGTACTGGGATCGATACCCAGCGTCTCCAGAATTTTTAACACACCAACATGCGCACACTGCCATGCAAGTGAAATAATTCACAGCCAGCAAATGTGTCTAGGCAGATACGAGCGAACGATTAGCAGCAACAATTGGCAAGCGTGGCTGTTACGCGCAGGAACCACCCTCCTCCCCAGCCCTATACTTAATTTAGAACCAGTACGAGTCTTCCCTTAAGATTCTCAAACCTATGTCGGAAAGATCTGCCTTGCGCCGAGTTCACAAAAATCCCACTGCACATTCCCATTCTTTACGTGCAGTCGGCTGCTACTGGTGTTGCTAGTTATGACTGCTGATGACAGATGCCGTAGCAATCAATTCATGGAGTGAGTTGTATGTTTTGCGACACTCTGTCTCTGACAAGCAAGCGGAGGTGACATAGGCGCGAACACGGGAAGGTTTGCAGCCCCTTGCTGCCTGCAGAGACCGAGCAGCCACACTAGTTGGGCGGCCCTAAGCCGTAGGCGAAATGTGCTCACTCGCTTGGGTGCGACGTCAAGCTCTAAATAAGGCTGTCACTAGCGTGAGCGTCGTGTAAAGTCGGAAAAGTCGTCTGCATGGGTGAGTGCAATGTTTGGGGAGCGTTTCGTAGTTTGCGCAGTGCAATGGAGACGCGGAAGCTTGTTGTGGCCCAGTCTTTTGCAGTTGGACGACAAGAGTGGTACACAGTAGTAAAGTGCGCGGCAGTGAGTTGGCATCAACAGTCGAGTGCACAATGGGGCTTCAGATGTGCTTGTTACCTCAGGCGCTGTGTGATTGTCGACAAGGAGTGAAAACGGAGCAATTTGTGACTGTCCTTTCAATTTAAGACTTTAAATACAGACGGGAATTTGTAGTCGTAATACCCAGAGCATCGAAACTACTTGGAAACTCTTGTGCATATGAACGTGATCGCGCCTTTGTACACTGGTCCCTTCGCCCCTATAAACCAACCAACCATCATGTCCGCGCACATCAGAGTAGCAAAGGATGGAAAACAGCGCAGCTTTCGTTGCGCTTTGGGGGCGTAGCTCAGTTGGTAGAGCGTTCGCTTTGCATGTGAAAGGTCCCGGGTTCAAGCCCCGGCGCCTCCATGTTTTGTGGACAGTGCATGGTAAGTGTTGGTCGCGGCGAGCCTAAAGACACGCAAGATGTTGCAAAGCCAGCGTCACAGACTCATATGATGTATACTGACGTAAGGAGAGCAAGACGTGAATGTGAGGACCGGCTGTTGTCGAGGTGTCATCGAGTGCAAATCTGTCTTAGGTATAACGGCCTAACCTCAATGAAGTCTAGAGTGTGGACAACACGTTCGTCTTACTCAGAGCGGTGGCCGAACGCTATTTTCGACGTTGTGCGTGCCACTTTAATTTTGGCCAACTACGATTCGATACAGAATGCAGGAAACCTGAAAGACACCCTCACGGACACATTGAGAGTAGTGTTTTGTCTGCGGAATAATGGGGAGTGCAAGGGTCTGTGATATTGATATGGTTGTATGTAGCACTATCCGTCATCAGGGGGCGTAGCTCAGATTGGTAGAGCGCTCGCTTAGCATGCGAGAGGTACTGGGATCGATACCCAGCGTCTCCAGAATTTTTAACACTACCAACATGCGCACACTGCCATGCAAGTGAAATAATTCACAGCCAGCAAATGTGTCTAGGCAGATACGAGCGAACGATTAGCAGCAACAATTGGCAAGCGTGCTGTTACGCGCAGGAACCACCCTCCTCCCAGCCCTATACTTAATTTAGAACCAGTACGAGTCTTCCCTTAAGATTCTCAAACCTATGTCGGAAAGATCTGCCTTGCGCCGAGTTCACAAAAATCCCACTGCACATTCCCATTCTTTACGTGCAGTCGGCTGCTACTGGTGTTGCTAGTTATGACTGCTGATGACAGATGCCGTAGCAATCAATTCATGGAGTGAGTTGTATGTTTGCGACACTCTGTCTCTGACAAGCAAGCGGAGGTGACATAGGCGCGAACACGGGAAGTTTGCAGCCCCTTGCTGCCTGCAGAGACCGAGCAGCCACACTAGTTGGGCGGCCTAAGCCGTAGGCGAAATGTGCTCACTTCGCTTGGGTGCGACGTCAAGCTCTAAATAAGGCTGTCACTAGCGTGAGCGTTGCGTGAGCGTCGTGTAAAGTCGGAAAAGTCGTCTGCATGGGTGAGTGCAATGTTTGGGGAGCGTTTCGTAGTTTGCGCAGTGCAATGGAGACGCGGAAGCTTGTTGTGGCCCAGTCTTTTGCAGTTGGACGACAAGAGTGGTACACAGTAGTAAAGTGCGCGGCAGTGAGTTGGCATCAACAGTCGAGTGCACAATGGGGCTTCAGATGTGCTTGTTACCTCAGGCGCTGTGTGATTAGTCGACAAGGAGTGAAAACGGAGCAATTTGTGACTGTCCTTTCAATTTAAGACTTTAAATACAGACGGAATTTGTAGTCGTAATACCAGAGCATCGAAACTACTTGGAACTCTTGTGCATATGACACGTGATCGCGCCTTTGTACACTGGTCCCTTCGCCCCTATAAACCAACCAACCATCATGTCCGCGCACATCAGAGTAGCAAAGGATGGAAAACAGCGCAGCTTTGTTGCGCTTGGGGGCGTAGCTCAGTTGGTAGAGCGTTCGCTTTGCATGTGAAAGGTCCCGGGTTCAAGCCCCGGCGCCTCCATGTTTCGTGGACAGTGCATGGTAAGTGTTGGTCGCGGCGAGCCTAAAGACACGCAAGATGTTGCAAAGCCAGCGTCACAGACTCATATGATGTATACTGACGTAAGGAGAGCAAGACGTGAATGTGAGGACCGGCTGTTGTCGAGGTGTCATCGAGTGCAAATCTGTCTTAGGTATAACGGCCTAACCTCAATGAAGTCTAGAGTGTGGACAACACGTTCGTCTTACTCAGAGCGGTGGCCGAACGCTATTTTCGACGTTGTGCGTGCCACTTTAATTTTGGCCAACTACGATTCGATACAGAATGCAGGAAACCTGAAAGACACCCTCACGGACACATTGAGAGTAGTGTTTGTCTGCGGAATAATGGGAGTGCAAGGGTCTGTGATATTGATATGGTTGTATGTAGCACTATCCGTCATCAGGGGGCGTAGCTCAGATGGTAGAGCGCTCGCTTAGCATGCGAGAGGTACTGGGGCATCGATACCCAGCGTCTCCAGAATTTTTAACACACCCAACATTGCGCACACTGCCATGCAAGTGAAATAATTCACAGCCAGCAAATGTGTCTAGGCAGATACGAGCGAACGATTAGCAGCAACAATTGGCAAGCGTGCTGTTACGCGCAGGAACCACCCTCCTCCCAGCCCTATACTTAATTTAGAACCAGTACGAGTCTTCCCTTAAGATTCTCAAACCTATGTCGGAAAGATCTGCCTTGCGCCGAGTTCACAAAAATCCCACTGCACATTCCCATTCTTTACGTGCAGTCGGCTGCTACTGGTGTTGCTAGTTATGACTGCTGATGACAGATGCCGTAGCAATCAATTCATGGAGTGAGTTGTATGTTTTGCGACACTCTGTCTCTGACAAGCAAGCGGAGGTGACATAGGCGCGAACACGGGAAGTTTGCAGCCCCTTGCTGCCTGCAGAGACCGAGCAGCCACACTAGTTGGGCGGCCTAAGCCGTAGGCGAAATGTGCTCACTCGCTTGGGTGCGACGTCAAGCTCTAAATAAGGCTGTCACTAGCGTGAGCGTTGCGTGAGCGTCGTGTAAAGTCGGAAAAGTCGTCTGCATGGGTGAGTGCAATGTTTGGGGAGCGTTTCGTAGTTTGCGCAGTGCAATGGAGACGCGGAAGCTTGTTGTGGCCCAGTCTTTTGCAGTTGGACGACAAGAGTGGTACACAGTAGTAAAGTGCGCGGCAGTGAGTTTGGCATCAACAGTCGAGTGCACAATGGGGCTTCAGATGTGCTTGTTACCTCAGGCGCTGTGTGATTGTCGACAAGGAGTGAAAACGGAGCAATTTGTGGACTGTCCTTTCAATTTAAGACTTTAAATACAGACGGAATTTGTAGTCGTAATACCAGAGCATCGAAACTACTTGGAACTCTTGTGCATATGAACGGTGATCGCGCCTTTGTACACTGGTCCCTTCGCCCCTATAAACCAACCAACCATCATGTCCGCGCACATCAGAGTAGCAAAGGATGGAAAACAGCGCAGCTTTGTTGCGCTTGGGGGCGTAGCTCAGTTGGTAGAGCGTTCGCTTTGCATGTGAAAGGTCCCGCGTTCAAGCCCCGGCGCCTCCATGTTTTGTGGACAGTGCATGGTAAGTGTTGGTCGCGGCGAGCATAAAGACACGCTAGATGTTGCAAAGCCAGCGTCACAGACTCATATGATGTATACTGACGTAAGGAGAGCAAGACGTGAATGTGAGGACCGGCTGTTGTCGAGGTGTCATCGAGTGCAAATCTGTCTTAGGTATAACGGCCTAACCTCAATGAAGTCTAGAGTGTGGACAACACGTTCGTCTTACTCAGAGCGGTGGCCGAACGCTATTTTCGACGTTGTGCGTGCCACTTTAATTTTGGCCAACTACGATTCGATACAGAATGCAGGAAACCTGAAAGACACCCTCACGGACACATTGAGAGTAGTGTTTGTCTGCGGAATAATGGGAGTGCAAGGGTCTGTGATATTGATATGGTTGTATGTAGCACTATCCGTCATCAGGGGGCGTAGCTCAGATGGTAGAGCGCTCGCTTAGCATGCGAGAGGTACTGGGATCGATACCCAGCGTCTCCAGAATTTTTAACACACCAACATGCGCACACTGCCATGCAAGTGAAATAATTCACAGCCAGCAAATGTGTCTAGGCAGATACGAGCGAACGATTAGCAGCAACAATTGGCAAGCGTGCTGTTACGCGCAGGAACCACCCTCCTCCCAGCCCTATACTTAATTTAGAACCAGTACGAGTCTTCCCTTAAGATTCTCAAACCTATGTCGGAAAGATCTGCCTTGCGCCGAGTTCACAAAAATCCCACTGCACATTCCCATTCTTTACGTGCAGTCGGCTGCTACTGGTGTTGCTAGTTATGACTGCTGATGACAGATGCCGTAGCAATCAATTCATGGAGTGAGTTGTATGTTTTGCGACACTCTGTCTCTGACAAGCAAGCGGAGGTGACATAGGCGCGAACACGGGAAGTTTGCAGCCCCTTGCTGCCTGCAGAGACCGAGCAGCCACACTAGTTGGGCGGCCTAAGCCGTAGGCGAAATGTGCTCACTCGCTTGGGTGCGACGTCAAGCTCTAAATAAGGCTGTCACTAGCGTGAGCGTCGTGTAAAGTCGGAAAAGTCGTCTGCATGGGTGAGTGCAATGTTTGGGGAGCGTTTCGTAGTTTGCGCAGTGCAATGGAGACGCGGAAACTTGTTGTGGCCCAGTCTTTTGCAGTTGGACGACAAGAGTGGTACACAGTAGTAAAGTGCGAGGCAGTGAGTTGGCATCAACAGTCGAGTGCACAATGGGGCTTCAGATGTGCTTGTTACCTCAGGCGCTGTGTGATTGTCGACAAGGAGTGAAAACGGAGCAATTTGTGACTGTCCTTTCAATTTAAGACGTTAAATACAGACGGAATTTGTAGTCGTAATACCAGAGCATCGAAACTACTTGGAACTCTTGTGCATATGAACGTGATCGCGCCTTTGTACACTGGTCCCTTCGCCCCTATAAACCAACCAACCATCATGTCCGCGCACATCAGAGTAGCAAAGGATGGAAAACAGCGCAGCTTTGTTGCGCTTGGGGGCGTAGCTCAGTTGGTAGAGCGTTCGCTTTGCATGTGAAAGGTCCCGGGTTCAAGCCCCGGCGCCTCCATGTTTTGTGGACAGTGCATGGTAAGTGTTGGTCGCGGCGAGCCTAAAGACACGCAAGATGTTGCAAAGCCAGCGTCACAGACTCATATGATGTATACTGACGTAAGGAGAGCAAGACGTGAATGTGAGGACCGGCTGTTGTCGAGGTGTCATCGAGTGCAAATCTGTCTTAGGTATAACGGCCTAACCTCAATGAAGTCTAGAGTGTGGACAACACGTTCGTCTTACTCAGAGCGGTGGCCGAACGCTATTTTCGACGTTGTGCGTGCCACTTTAATTTTGGCCAACTACGATTCGATACAGAATGCAGGAAACCTGAAAGACACCCTCACGGACACATTGAGAGTAGTGTTTGTCTGCGGAATAATGGGAGTGCAAGGGTCTGTGTGATATTGATATGGTTGTATGTAGCACTATCCGTCATCAGGGGGCGTAGCTCAGATGGTAGAGCGCTCGCTTAGCATGCGAGAGGTACTGGGATCGATACCCAGCGTCTCCAGAATTTTTAACACACCAACATGCGCACACTGCCATGCAAGTGAAATAATTCACAGCCAGCGAATGTGTCTAGGCAGATACGAGCGAACGATTAGCAGCCACAATTGGCAAGCGTGCTGTTACGCGCAGGAAGCACCCTCCTCCCAGCCCTATACTTAATTTAGAACCAGTACAAGTCTTCCCTTAAGATTCTCAAACCTATGTCGGAAAGATCTGCCTTGCGCCGAGTTCACAAAAATCCCACTGCACATTCCCATTCTTTACGTGCAGTCGGCTGCTACTGGTGTTGCTAGTTGTGACTGCTGATGACAGATGCCGTAGCAATCAATTCATGGAGTGAGTTGTATGTTTTGCGACACTCTGTCTCTGACAAGCAAGCGGAGGTGACATAGGCGCGAACACGGGAAGTTTGCAGCCCCTCGCTGCCTGCAGAGACCGAGCAGCCACACTAGTTGGGCGGCCTAAGCCGTAGGCGAAATGTGCTCACTCGCTTGGGTGCGACGTCAAGCTCTAAATAAGGCTGTCACTAGCGTGAGCGTTGCGTGAGCGTCGTGTAAAGTCGGAAAAGTCGTCTGCATGGGTGAGTGCAATGTTTGGGGAGCGTTTCGTAGTTTGCGCAGTGCAATGGAGACGCGGAAACTTGTTGTGGCCCAGTCTTTTGCAGTTGGACGACAAGAGTGGTACACAGTAGTAAAGTGCGAGGCAGTGAGTTGGCATCAACAGTCGAGTGCACAATGGGGCTTCAGATGTGCTTGTTACCTCAGGCGCTGTGTGATTGTCGACAAGGAGTGAAAACGGAGCAATTTGTGACTGTCCTTTCAATTTAAGACTTTAAATACAGACGGAATTTGTAGTCGTAATACCAGAGCATCGAAACTACTTGGAACTCTTGTGCATATGAACGTGATCGCGCCTTTGTACACTGGTCCCTTCGCCCCTATATAAACCAACCAACCATCATGTCCGCGCACATCAGAGTAGCAAAGGATGGAAAAACAGCGCAGCTTTGTTGCGCTTGGGGGCGTAGCTCAGTTGGTAGAGCGTTCGCTTTGCATGTGAAAGGTCCCGGGTTCAAGCCCCGGCGCCTCCATGTTTCGTGGACAGTGCATGGTAAGTGTTGGTCGCGGCGAGCCTAAAGACACGCAAGATGTTGCAAAGCCAGCGTCACAGACTCATATGATGTATACTGACGTAAGGAGAGCAAGACGTGAATGTGAGGACCGGCTGTTGTCGAGGTGTCATCGAGTGCAAATCTGTCTTAGGTATAACGGCCTAACCTCAATGAAGTCTAGAGTGTGGACAACACGTTCGTCTTACTCAGAGCGGTGGCCGAACGCTATTTTCGACGTTGTGCGTGCCACTTTAATTTTGGCCAACTACGATTCGATACAGAATGCAGGAAACCTGAAAGACACCCTCACGGACACATTGAGAGTAGTGTTTGTCTGCGGAATAATGGGAGTGCAAGGGTCTGTGATATTGATATGGTTGTATGTAGCACTATCCGTCATCAGGGGGCGTAGCTCAGATGGTAGAGCGCTCGCTTAGCATGCGAGAGGTACTGGGATCGATACCCAGCGTCTCCAGAATTTTTAACACACCAACATGCGCACACTGCCATGCAAGTGAAATAATTCACAGCCAGCGAATGTGTCTAGGCAGATACGAGCGAACGATTAGCAGCCACAATTGGCAAGCGTGCTGTTACGCGCAGGAAGCACCCTCCTCCCAGCCCTATACTTAATTTAGAACCAGTACAAGTCTTCCCTTAAGATTCTCAAACCTATGTCGGAAAGATCTGCCTTGCGCCGAGTTCACAAAAATCCCACTGCACATTCCCATTCTTTACGTGCAGTCGGCTGCTACTGGTGTTGCTAGTTGTGACTGCTGATGACAGATGCCGTAGCAATCAATTCATGGAGTGAGTTGTATGTTTTGCGACACTCTGTCTCTGACAAGCAAGCGGAGGTGACATAGGCGCGAACACGGGAAGTTTGCAGCCCCTCGCTGCCTGCAGAGACCGAGCAGCCACACTAGTTGGGCGGCCTAAGCCGTAGGCGAAATGTGCTCACTCGCTTGGGTGCGACGTCAAGCTCTAAATAAGGCTGTCACTAGCGTGAGCGTCGTGTAAAGTCGGAAAAGTCGTCTGCATGGGTGAGTGCAATGTTTGGGGAGCGTTTCGTAGTTTGCGCAGTGCAATGGAGACGCGGAAACTTGTTGTGGCCCAGTCTTTTGCAGTTGGACGACAAGAGTGGTACACAGTAGTAAAGTGCGAGGCAGTGAGTTGGCATCAACAGTCGAGTGCACAATGGGGCTTCAGATGTGCTTGTTACCTCAGGCGCTGTGTGATTGTCGACAAGGAGTGAAAACGGAGCAATTTGTGACTGTCCTTTCAATTTAAGACGTTAAATACAGACGGAATTTGTAGTCGTAATACCAGAGCATCGAAACTACTTGGAACTCTTGTGCATATGAACGTGATCGCGCCTTTGTACACTGGTCCCTTCGCCCCTATAAACCAACCAACCATCATGTCCGCGCACATCAGAGTAGCAAAGGATGGAAAACAGCGCAGCTTTGTTGCGCTTGGGGGCGTAGCTCAGTTGGTAGAGCGTTCGCTTTGCATGTGAAAGGTCCCGGGTTCAAGCCCCGGCGCCTCCATGTTTTGTGGACAGTGCATGGTAAGTGTTGGTCGCGGCGAGCCTAAAGACACGCAAGATGTTGCAAAGCCAGCGTCACAGACTCATATGATGTATACTGACGTAAGGAGAGCAAGACGTGAATGTGAGGACCGGCTGTTGTCGAGGTGTCATCGAGTGCAAATCTGTCTTAGGTATAACGGCCTAACCTCAATGAAGTCTAGAGTGTGGACAACACGTTCGTCTTACTCAGAGCGGTGGCCGAACGCTATTTTCGACGTTGTGCGTGCCACTTTAATTTTGGCCAACTACGATTCGATACAGAATGCAGGAAACCTGAAAGACACCCTCACGGACACATTGAGAGTAGTGTTTGTCTGCGGAATAATGGGAGTGCAAGGGTCTGTGATATTGATATGGTTGTATGTAGCACTATCCGTCATCAGGGGGCGTAGCTCAGATGGTAGAGCGCTCGCTTAGCATGCGAGAGGTACTGGGATCGATACCCAGCGTCTCCAGAATTTTTAACACACCAACATGCGCACACTGCCATGCAAGTGAAATAATTCACAGCCAGCGAATGTGTCTAGGCAGATACGAGCGAACGATTAGCAGCCACAATTGGCAAGCGTGCTGTTACGCGCAGGAAGCACCCTCCTCCCAGCCCTATACTTAATTTAGAACCAGTACAAGTCTTCCCTTAAGATTCTCAAACCTATGTCGGAAAGATCTGCCTTGCGCCGAGTTCACAAAAATCCCACTGCACATTCCCATTCTTTACGTGCAGTCGGCTGCTACTGGTGTTGCTAGTTGTGACTGCTGATGACAGATGCCGTAGCAATCAATTCATGGAGTGAGTTGTATGTTTTGCGACACTCTGTCTCTGACAAGCAAGCGGAGGTGACATAGGCGCGAACACGGGAAGTTTGCAGCCCCTCGCTGCCTGCAGAGACCGAGCAGCCACACTAGTTGGGCGGCCTAAGCCGTAGGCGAAATGTGCTCACTCGCTTGGGTGCGACGTCAAGCTCTAAATAAGGCTGTCACTAGCGTGAGCGTCGTGTAAAGTCGGAAAAGTCGTCTGCATGGGTGAGTGCAATGTTTGGGGAGCGTTTCGTAGTTTGCGCAGTGCAATGGAGACGCGGAAACTTGTTGTGGCCCAGTCTTTTGCAGTTGGACGACAAGAGTGGTACACAGTAGTAAAGTGCGAGGCAGTGAGTTGGCATCAACAGTCGAGTGCACAATGGGGCTTCAGATGTGCTTGTTACCTCAGGCGCTGTGTGATTGTCGACAAGGAGTGAAAACGGAGCAATTTGTGACTGTCCTTTCAATTTAAGACGTTAAATACAGACGGAATTTGTAGTCGTAATACCAGAGCATCGAAACTACTTGGAACTCTTGTGCATATGAACGTGATCGCGCCTTTGTACACTGGTCCCTTCGCCCCTATAAACCAACCAACCATCATGTCCGCGCACATCAGAGTAGCAAAGGATGGAAAACAGCGCAGCTTTGTTGCGCTTGGGGGCGTAGCTCAGTTGGTAGAGCGTTCGCTTTGCATGTGAAAGGTCCCGGGTTCAAGCCCCGGCGCCTCCATGTTTTGTGGACAGTGCATGGTAAGTGTTGGTCGCGGCGAGCATAAAGACACGCAAGATGTTGCAAAGCCAGCGTCACAGACTCATATGATGTATACTGACGTAAGGAGAGCAAGACGTGAATGTGAGGACCGGCTGTTGTCGAGGTGTCATCGAGTGCAAATCTGTCTTAGGTATAACGGCCTAACCTCAATGAAGTCTAGAGTGTGGACAACACGTTCGTCTTACTCAGAGCGGTGGCCGAACGCTATTTTCGACGTTGTGCGTGCCACTTTAATTTTGGCCAACTACGATTCGATACAGAATGCAGGAAACCTGAAAGACACCCTCACGGACACATTGAGAGTAGTGTTTGTCTGCGGAATAATGGGAGTGCAAGGGTCTGTGATATTGATATGGTTGTATGTAGCACTATCCGTCATCAGGGGGCGTAGCTCAGATGGTAGAGCGCTCGCTTAGCATGCGAGAGGTACTGGGATCGATACCCAGCGTCTCCAGAATTTTTAACACACCAACATGCGCACACTGCCATGCAAGTGAAATAATTCACAGCCAGCGAATGTGTCTAGGCAGATACGAGCGAACGATTAGCAGCCACAATTGGCAAGCGTGCTGTTACGCGCAGGAAGCACCCTCCTCCCAGCCCTATACTTAATTTAGAACCAGTACAAGTCTTCCCTTAAGATTCTCAAACCTATGTCGGAAAGATCTGCCTTGCGCCGAGTTCACAAAAATCCCACTGCACATTCCCATTCTTTACGTGCAGTCGGCTGCTACTGGTGTTGCTAGTTGTGACTGCTGATGACAGATGCCGTAGCAATCAATTCATGGAGTGAGTTGTATGTTTTGCGACACTCTGTCTCTGACAAGCAAGCGGAGGTGACATAGGCGCGAACACGGGAAGTTTGCAGCCCCTCGCTGCCTGCAGAGACCGAGCAGCCACACTAGTTGGGCGGCCTAAGCCGTAGGCGAAATGTGCTCACTCGCTTGGGTGCGACGTCGTCAAGCTCTAAATAAGGCTGTCACTAGCGTGAGCGTCGTGTAAAGTCGGAAAAGTCGTCTGCATGGGTGAGTGCAATGTTTGGGGAGCGTTTCGTAGTTTGCGCAGTGCAATGGAGACGCGGAAACTTGTTGTGGCCCAGTCTTTTGCAGTTGGACGACAAGAGTGGTACACAGTAGTAAAGTGCGAGGCAGTGAGTTGGCATCAACAGTCGAGTGCACAATGGGGCTTCAGATGTGCTTGTTACCTCAGGCGCTGTGTGATTGTCGACAAGGAGTGAAAACGGAGCAATTTGTGACTGTCCTTTCAATTTAAGACGTTAAATACAGACGGAATTTGTAGTCGTAATACCAGAGCATCGAAACTACTTGGAACTCTTGTGCATATGAACGTGATCGCGCCTTTGTACACTGGTCCCTTCGCCCCTATAAACCAACCAACCATCATGTCCGCGCACATCAGAGTAGCAAAGGATGGAAAACAGCGCAGCTTTGTTGCGCTTGGGGGCGTAGCTCAGTTGGTAGAGCGTTCGCTTTGCATGTGAAAGGTCCCGGGTTCAAGCCCCGGCGCCTCCATGTTTTGTGGACAGTGCATGGTAAGTGTTGGTCGCGGCGAGCCTAAAGACACGCAAGATGTTGCAAAGCCAGCGTCACAGACTCATATGATGTATACTGACGTAAGGAGAGCAAGACGTGAATGTGAGGACCGGCTGTTGTCGAGGTGTCATCGAGTGCAAATCTGTCTTAGGTATAACGGCCTAACCTCAATGAAGTCTAGAGTGTGGACAAACACGTTCGTCTTACTCAGAGCGGTGGCCGAACGCTATTTTCGACGTTGTGCGTGCCACTTTAATTTTGGCCAACTACGATTCGATACAGAATGCAGGAAACCTGAAAGACACCCTCACGGACACATTGAGAGTAGTGTTTGTCTGCGGAATAATGGGAGTGCAAGGGTCTGTGATATTGATATGGTTGTATGTAGCACTATCCGTCATCAGGGGGCGTAGCTCAGATGGTAGAGCGCTCGCTTAGCATGCGAGAGGTACTGGGATCGATACCCAGCGTCTCCAGAATTTTTAACACACCAACATGCGCACACTGCCATGCAAGTGAAATAATTCACAGCCAGCGAATGTGTCTAGGCAGATACGAGCGAACGATTAGCAGCCACAATTGGCAAGCGTGCTGTTACGCGCAGGAAGCACCCTCCTCCCAGCCCTATACTTAATTTAGAACCAGTACAAGTCTTCCCTTAAGATTCTCAAACCTATGTCGGAAAGATCTGCCTTGCGCCGAGTTCACAAAAATCCCACTGCACATTCCCATTCTTTACGTGCAGTCGGCTGCTACTGGTGTTGCTAGTTGTGACTGCTGATGACAGATGCCGTAGCAATCAATTCATGGAGTGAGTTGTATGTTTTGCGACACTCTGTCTCTGACAAGCAAGCGGAGGTGACATAGGCGCGAACACGGGAAGTTTGCAGCCCCTCGCTGCCTGCAGAGACCGAGCAGCCACACTAGTTGGGCGGCCTAAGCCGTAGGCGAAATGTGCTCACTCGCTTGGGTGCGACGTCAAGCTCTAAATAAGGCTGTCACTAGCGTGAGCGTCGTGTAAAGTCGGAAAAGTCGTCTGCATGGGTGAGTGCAATGTTTGGGGAGCGTTTCGTAGTTTGCGCAGTGCAATGGAGACGCGGAAACTTGTTGTGGCCCAGTCTTTTGCAGTTGGACGACAAGAGTGGTACACAGTAGTAAAGTGCGAGGCAGTGAGTTGGCATCAACAGTCGAGTGCACAATGGGGCTTCAGATGTGCTTGTTACCTCAGGCGCTGTGTGATTGTCGACAAGGAGTGAAAACGGAGCAATTTGTGACTGTCCTTTCAATTTAAGACGTTAAATACAGACGGAATTTGTAGTCGTAATACCAGAGCATCGAAACTACTTGGAACTCTTGTGCATATGAACGTGATCGCGCCTTTGTACACTGGTCCCTTCGCCCCTATAAACCAACCAACCATCATGTCCGCGCACATCAGAGTAGCAAAGGATGGAAAACAGCGCAGCTTTGTTGCGCTTGGGGGCGTAGCTCAGTTGGTAGAGCGTTCGCTTTGCATGTGAAAGGTCCCGGGTTCAAGCCCCGGCGCCTCCATGTTTTGTGGACAGTGCATGGTAAGTGTTGGTCGCGGCGAGCCTAAAGACACGCAAGATGTTGCAAAGCCAGCGTCACAGACTCATATGATGTATACTGACGTAAGGAGAGCAAGACGTGAATGTGAGGACCGGCTGTTGTCGAGGTGTCATCGAGTGCAAATCTGTCTTAGGTATAACGGCCTAACCTCAATGAAGTCTAGAGTGTGGACAACACGTTCGTCTTACTCAGAGCGGTGGCCGAACGCTATTTTCGACGTTGTGCGTGCCACTTTAATTTTGGCCAACTACGATTCGATACAGAATGCAGGAAACCTGAAAGACACCCCTCACGGACACATTGAGAGTAGTGTTTGTCTGCGGAATAATGGGAGTGCAAGGGTCTGTGATATTGATATGGTTGTATGTAGCACTATCCGTCATCAGGGGGCGTAGCTCAGATGGTAGAGCGCTCGCTTAGCATGCGAGAGGTACTGGGATCGATACCCAGCGTCTCCAGAATTTTTAACACACCAACATGCGCACACTGCCATGCAAGTGAAATAATTCACAGCCAGCAAATGTGTCTAGGCAGATACGAGCGAACGATTAGCAGCAACAATTGGCAAGCGTGCTGTTACGCGCAGGAACCACCCTCCTCCCCAGCCCTATACTTAATTTAGAACCAGTACGAGTCTTCCCTTAAGATTCTCAAACCTATGTCGGAAAGATCTGCCTTGCGCCGAGTTCACAAAAATCCCACTGCACATTCCCATTCTTTACGTGCAGTCGGCTGCTACTGGTGTTGCTAGTTATGACTGCTGATGACAGATGCCGTAGCAATCAATTCATGGAGTGAGTTGTATGTTTTGCGACACTCTGTCTCTGACAAGCAAGCGGAGGTGACATAGGCGCGAACACGGGAAGTTTGCAGCCCCTTGCTGCCTGCAGAGACCGAGCAGCCACACTAGTTGGGCGGCCTAAGCCGTAGGCGAAATGTGCTCACTCGCTTGGGTGCGACGTCAAGCTCTAAATAAGGCTGTCACTAGCGTGAGCGTTGCGTGAGCGTCGTGTAAAGTCGGAAAAGTCGTCTGCATGGGTGAGTGCAATGTTTGGGGAGCGTTTCGTAGTTTGCGCAGTGCAATGGAGACGCGGAAGCTTGTTGTGGCCCAGTCTTTTGCAGTTGGACGACAAGAGTGGTACACAGTAGTAAAGTGCGCGGCAGTGAGTTGGCATCAACAGTCGAGTGCACAATGGGGCTTCAGATGTGCTTGTTACCTCAGGCGCTGTGTGATTGTCGACAAGGAGTGAAAACGGAGCAATTTGTGACTGTCCTTTCAATTTAAGAACTTTAAATACAGACGGAATTTGTAGTCGTAATACCAGAGCATCGAAACTACTTGGAACTCTTGTGCATATGAACGTGATCGCGCCTTTGTACACTGGTCCCTTCGCCCCTATAAACCAACCAACCATCATGTCCGCGCACATCAGAGTAGCAAAGGATGGAAAACAGCGCAGCTTTGTTGCGCTTGGGGGCGTAGCTCAGTTGGTAGAGCGTTCGCTTTGCATGTGAAAGGTCCCGGGTTCAAGCCCCGGCGCCTCCATGTTTCGTGGACAGTGCATGGTAAGTGTTGGTCGCGGCGAGCCTAAAGACACGCAAGATGTTGCAAAGCCAGCGTCACAGACTCATATGATGTATACTGACGTAAGGAGAGCAAGACGTGAATGTGAGGACCGGGCTGTTGTCGAGGTGTCATCGAGTGCAAATCTGTCTTAGGTATAACGGCCTAACCTCAATGAAGTCTAGAGTGTGGACAACACGTTCGTCTTACTCAGAGCGGTGGCCGAACGCTATTTTCGACGTTGTGCGTGCACACTTTAATTTTGGCCAACTACGATTCGATACAGAATGCAGGAAACCTGAAAGACACCCCTCACGGACACATTGAGAGTAGTGTTTGTCTGCGGAATAATGGGAGTGCAAGGGTCTGTGATATTGATATGGTTGTATGTAGCACTATCCGTCATCAGGGGGCGTAGCTCAGATGGTAGAGCGCTCGCTTAGCATGCGAGAGGTACTGGGATCGATACCCAGCGTCTCCAGAATTTTTAACACACAACATGCGCACACTGCCATGCAAGTGAAATAATTCACAGCCAGCAAATGTGTCTAGGCAGATACGAGCGAACGATTAGCAGCAACAATTGGCAAGCGTGCTGTTACGCGCAGGAACCACCCTCCTCCCAGCCCTATACTTAATTTAGAACCAGTACGAGTCTTCCCTTAAGATTCTCAAACCTATGTCGGAAAGATCTGCCTTGCGCCGAGTTCACAAAAATCCCACTGCACATTCCCATTCTTTACGTGCAGTCGGCTGCTACTGGTGTTGCTAGTTATGACTGCTGATGACAGATGCCGTAGCAATCAATTCATGGAGTGAGTTGTATGTTTTGCGACACTCTGTCTCTGACAAGCAAGCGGAGGTGACATAGGCGCGAACACGGGAAGTTTGCAGCCCCTTGCTGCCTGCAGAGACCGAGCAGCCACACTAGTTGGGCGGCCTAAGCCGTAGGCGAAATGTGCTCACTTCGCTTGGGTGCGACGTCAAGCTCTAAATAAGGCTGTCACTAGCGTGAGCGTTGCGTGAGCGTCGTGTAAAGTCGGAAAAGTCGTCTGCATGGGTGAGTGCAATGTTTGGGGAGCGTTTCGTAGTTTGCGCAGTGCAATGGAGACGCGGAAGCTTGTTGTGGCCCAGTCTTTTGCAGTTGGACGACAAGAGTGGTACACAGTAGTAAAGTGCGCGGCAGTGAGTTGGCATCAACAGTCGAGTGCACAATGGGGCTTCAGATGTGCTTGTTACCTCAGGCGCTGTGTGATTGTCGACAAGGAGTGAAAACGGAGCAATTTGTGACTGTCCTTTCAATTTAAGACTTTAAATACAGACGGAATTTGTAGTCGTAATACCAGAGCATCGAAACTACTTGGAACTCTTGTGCATATGAACGTGATCGCGCCTTTGTACACTGGTCCCTTCGCCCCTATAAACCAACCAACCATCATGTCCGCGCACATCAGAGTAGCAAAGGATGGAAAACAGCGCAGCTTTGTTGCGCTTGGGGGCGTAGCTCAGTTGGTAGAGCGTTCGCTTTGCATGTGAAAGGTCCCGCGTTCAAGCCCCGGCGCCTCCATGTTTTGTGGACAGTGCATGGTAAGTGTTGGTCGCGGCGAGCATAAAGACACGCTAGATGTTGCAAAGCCAGCGTCACAGACTCATATGATTGTATACTGACGTAAGGAGAGCAAGACGTGAATGTGAGGACCGGCTGTTGTCGAGGTGTCATCGAGTGCAAATCTGTCTTAGGTATAACGGCCTAACCTCAATGAAGTCTAGAGTGTGGACAACACGTTCGTCTTACTCAGAGCGGTGGCCGAACGCTATTTTCGACGTTGTGCGTGCCACTTTAATTTTGGCCAACTACGATTCGATACAGAATGCAGGAAACCTGAAAGACACCCTCACGGACACATTGAGAGTAGTGTTTGTCTGCGGAATAATGGGAGTGCAAGGGTCTGTGATATTGATATGGTTGTATGTAGCACTATCCGTCATCAGGGGGCGTAGCTCAGATGGTAGAGCGCTCGCTTAGCATGCGAGAGGTACTGGGATCGATACCCAGCGTCTCCAGAATTTTTAACACACCAACATGCGCACACTGCCATGCAAGTGAAATAATTCACCAGCCAGCAAATGTGTCTAGGCAGATACGAGCGAACGATTAGCAGCAACAATTGGCAAGCGTGCTGTTACGCGCAGGAACCACCCTCCTCCCAGCCCTATACTTAATTTAGAACCAGTACGAGTCTTCCCTTAAGATTCTCAAACCTATGTCGGAAAAGATCTGCCTTGCGCCGAGTTCACAAAAATCCCACTGCACATTCCCATTCTTTACGTGCAGTCGGCTGCTACTGGTGTTGCTAGTTATGACTGCTGATGACAGATGCCGTAGCAATCAATTCATGGAGTGAGTTGTATGTTTTGCGACACTCTGTCTCTGACAAGCAAGCGGAGGTGACATAGGCGCGAACACGGGAAGTTTGCAGCCCCTTGCTGCCTGCAGAGACCGAGCAGCCACACTAGTTGGGCGGCCTAAGCCGTAGGCGAAATGTGCTCACTCGCTTGGGTGCGACGTCAAGCTCTAAATAAGGCTGTCACTAGCGTGAGCGTTGCGTGAGCGTCGTGTAAAGTCGGAAAAGTCGTCTGCATGGGTGAGTGCAATGTTTGGGGAGCGTTTCGTAGTTTGCGCAGTGCAATGGAGACGCGGAAGCTTGTTGTGGCCCAGTCTTTTGCAGTTGGACGACAAGAGTGGTACACAGTAGTAAAGTGCGCGGCAGTGAGTTGGCATCAACAGTCGAGTGCACAATGGGGCTTCAGATGTGCTTGTTACCTCAGGCGCTGTGTGATTGTCGACAAGGAGTGAAAACGGAGCAATTTGTGACTGTCCTTTCAATTTAAGACTTTAAATACAGACGGAATTTGTAGTCGTAATACCAGAGCATCGAAACTACTTGGAACTCTTGTGCATATGAACGTGATCGCGCCTTTGTACACTGGTCCCTTCGCCCCTATAAACCAACCAACCATCATGTCCGCGCACATCAGAGTAGCAAAGGATGGAAAACAGCGCAGCTTTGTTGCGCTTGGGGGCGTAGCTCAGTTGGTAGAGCGTTCGCTTTGCATGTGAAAGGTCCCGGGTTCAAGCCCCGGCGCCTCCATGTTTCGTGGACAGTGCATGGTAAGTGTTGGTCGCGGCGAGCCTAAAGACACGCAAGATGTTGGCAAAGCCAGCGTCACAGACTCATATGATGTATACTGACGTAAGGAGAGCAAGACGTGAATGTGAGGACCGGCTGTTGTCGAGGTGTCATCGAGTGCAAATCTGTCTTAGGTATAACGGCCTAACCTCAATGAAGTCTAGAGTGTGGACAACACGTTCGTCTTACTCAGAGCGGTGGCCGAACGCTATTTTCGACGTTGTGCGTGCCACTTTAATTTTGGCCAACTACGATTCGATACAGAATGCAGGAAACCTGAAAGACACCCTCACGGACACATTGAGAGTAGTGTTTGTCTGCGGAATAATGGGAGTGGCAAGGGTCTGTGATATTGATATGGTTGTATGTAGCACTATCCGTCATCAGGGGGCGTAGCTCAGATGGTAGAGCGCTCGCTTAGCATGCGAGAGGTACTGGGATCGATACCCAGCGTCTCCAGAATTTTTAACACACCAACATGCGCACACTGCCATGCAAGTGAAATAATTCACAGCCAGCAAATGTGTCTAGGCAGATACGAAGCGAACGATT
>NW_026046916.1:0-5000 GCF_023864275.1 Schistocerca cancellata
TGTAAGTAGCTCGCTTGCTACAGCAGCAGCAGCACCACCTCCGCGCGCTTCCCTGGGGGCACTGAACCGCAGGACGCGAGACCCCACGCCCAGTGGCAAACAGGGCTCCTCTCAGAATATAGACGGTCCTCCGATACTCCATCTTTGGTACAAGGCAACCATTCCGCTGTAAATCAGTACGTCACTCGTAGTTCAGTCACCTCACAGCACTGCTCAGTAAACTATGCAGGCCCACATAGATAGATTATATACGCAAATGCCCCTATACATGCTGAACGTCCGTACACACAAAATGAACCACACGTCAGCCACACACTCTATCACACACTACTCTCTGCCTGTAACAGACACAGATACAACAACTAAGCACCAGCATGGACCAACGTCCGGTGCATCCTATCCGCCACAGTACACCAACTACGCTATGATAACCAGACCGGGAGGTCCAATCATAAAACAGAATACCCCACTCGTCCGACAACCACAATTGCTCAGAGAAGCCACCAACACCCACACATGTCCTACACAGGGGTGCACCCAACATCACCACACTGCCTCGTCTTACAGCACAAACACACTGGCAGGAATGAAACACACAGGTCTGCCGCAACCACAGACACGGCTCGCCCCCTCTCACTAGCGAAAAGCGCATCCCGACGTGACATAACTCCTTTGACACACTGACGCTGCCTCGGGCATCCACGTCCTACGGTCGATATCAACGAACCTCACCCCCCCCCCCCCACAACACGCCATCCCATACCACATTGTGTACCGTACCCAAACCTAACGTGTACTGTACTACAACGCAATGTGTACCATAACACAACCCAGTTTGTACCTTAACCTAACCTATGTCACCTTAACCTAACCTATGTCACCTTAACCTAACCTATGTCACCTTAACCTAACCTATGTCACCTTAACCTAACCTATGTCACCTTAACCTAACCTATGTCACCTTAACCTAACCTATGTCACCTTAACCTAACCTATGTCACCTTAACCTAACCTATGTCACCTTAACCTAACCTATGTCACCTTAACCTAACCTATGTCACCTTAACCTAACCTATGTCACCTTAACCTAACCTATGTCACCTTAACCTAACCTATGTCACCTTAACCTAACCCATCTTGCACCTTAACCTAACCCATCTTGCACCTTAACCTAACCCATCTTGCACCCTAACCTATGTTGCACCTTAACCTAACCTGTGTTGCACCTTAACCTACCTCAATTTGCACCGCAATGTAACTCAATTTGCACCGCAATGTAACTCAATTTGCACCGCAATGTAACTCAATTTGCACCGCAATGTAACTCAATTTGCACCGCAATGTAACTCAATTTGCACCGCAATGTAACTCAATTTGCACCGCAATGTAACTCAATTTGCACCGCAATGTAACTCAATTTGCACCGCAATGTAACTCAATTTGCACCGCAATGTAACGCAATTTGCACCGCAATGTAACGCAATTTGCACCGCAATGTAACGCAATTTGCACCGCAATGTAACTCAATTTGCACCGCAATGTAACGCAATTTGCACCGCAATGTAACGCAATTTGCACCGCAATGTAACGCAATTTGCACCGCAATGTAACGCAATTTGCACCGCAATGTAACGCAATTTGCACCGCAATGTAACGCAATTTGCACCGCAATGTAACGCAATTTGCACCGCAATGTAACGCAATTTGCACCGCAATGTAACGCAATTTGCACCGCAATCTACCCCCAAGTTGTGCCTTAACCTAACCCACGTTGTGCCTTAACCTAACCCACGTTGTGCCTTAACCTAACCCACGTTGTGCCTTAACCTAACCCACGTTGTGCCTTAACCTAACCCACGTTGTGCCTTAACCTAACCCACGTTGTGCCTTAACCTAACCCACGTTGTGCCTTAACCTAACCCACGTTGTGCCTTAACCTAACCCACGTTGTGCCTTAACCTAACCCACGTTGTGCCTTAACCTAACCCACGTTGTGCCTTAACCTAACCCACGTTGTGCCTTAACCTAACCCACGTTGTGCCTTAACCTAACCCAAGTTGTGCCTTAACCTAACCCAAGTTGTGCCTTAACCTAACCCAAGTTGTGCCTTAACCTAACCCAAGTTGTGCCTTAACCTAACCCAAGTTGTGCCTTAACCTAACCCAAGTTGTGCCTTAACCTAACCCAAGTTGTGCCTTAACCTAACCCAAGTTGTGCCTTAACCTAACCCAAGTTGTGCCTTAACCTAACCCAAGTTGTGCCTTAACCTAACCCAAGTTGTGCCTTAACCTAACCCAAGTTGTGCCTTACCCTGCTCTGTAATTGGCATATGACACGTTACAGTAATGTATTGTCCAACCGCAACCCGCTCAGAATGTTGTGTACACAGCTACGTGTCATCTCCCCATAACAGCTGCATTGCAGTGTGGTACGCCATAGAGACGTGTGGGAGTAATGGACGCAGTGGATGGCGATCAGCATGAGCCGTCTGTTCATGTAGTGGCGCGTGTATGCAGACGTAGTAGTCTCTTCTCACACAATGTGATAGCACGGTGCCCCGCGTTCCACATCTGCGACATGCTACAGAGGCCGGTTGACAGTTGGTCGCGCAGTGGACATCGCATACGTACGGGGGCACCTTCCACGTGCCCTCTAGTCGGGCACATTTTGTTGCGTGGATGTGAGCGGATGTAGTGTGTCTTGACACCTGACAGGCAGGCATGCAATAATAGTTGACTTTGCAAACGGGGATGGACGTGTACGTTTACTGGTGACGTTACGCAAATGAACAACTGGTAACCCGTTGTGGTGCGGTTGTCCTTGCTGGAGGTACATCTGTGAGGGCAACGATCGGTACAGCTACGAAGCGGTCCCCACCATACCAACGAACGTGAATGTGAATCTGGGTGTGAAGCGATACGCGGCTGTGGGTGGGTGGGACTGTCCCCGGCCGGTGAGGGGGGGCCGCCCGGCGTGCTGGCCGCGCGGTGCGTGGGCGCACGCGCTACAGCCGGCTGGTGGGGGCGCCCAGTGGCAGGCGCGCCGGCCGACGGACGCGGCAGGCGGCGCAGCTGCGCGCCGGGGCACCCTGCGCGCGGCGCCGTGCAGCCAAAGTGGGTCCTCGCCGGCCCGGTGCGAAGCGCGGTGGACATCTGCAGTGTGCTGGTCCGATTGAGGACTGTGTGCGTTTTGGATGCGCCGCCGCCCGGCACTCGGCGCCGCGACGCCGTCTGCTGCTCGGTCGCCCCAGCGGTTCTCGCTGGTGGTTTGTATCGCAGTTGTGCAGACGTGTTGGCACGTGCGCTGTGCTGGGAGAGTTCGCTTCGGCACCCACGTGGGGCCTTTGCCCTTCTGTGGCGCTGGCGTTGGAGCTGCCGGTCACCGTAGGTGGCGCGTGTTGTCTCCCGCCGGCAATGCCACGACAGCACGCTCCCGGGCCTCTGTCGGCAGCGGCAAGCTCAGTTGGGAGCACGGGTGGTCGCACCTAAAGCGTCTACTCGCCTAACTCCGGGCGATTGCGCCTCTCTCGAACCCGACCAAGTACTTAGGACGGCGCTGCGCGCCGCCGGGACCTGAGAGGGTTTCGAGGTGTATTGTGCAGGGGAGCTCAGCCTCCTCCTGTTTGCAGAATAATTGAGCGGACGCTTGCGTGTTCGCGCGGGCCTCTGGGACACACTCCCGGGCGGCCGGCTGCTCAGCTCTAGTTGACGCAGCTCCCTGGTTGATCCTGCCAGTAGTCATATGCTTGTCTCAAAGATTAAGCCATGCATGTCTCAGTACAAGCCGCATTAAGGTGAAACCGCGAATGGCTCATTAAATCAGTTATGGTTCCTTAGATCGTACCCACGTTACTTGGATAACTGTGGTAATTCTAGAGCTAATACATGCAAACAGAGTCCCGACCAGAGATGGAAGGGACGCTTTTATTAGATCAAAACCAATCGGTCGGCTCGTCCGGTCCGTTTGCCTTGGTGACTCTGAATAACTTTGGGCTGATCGCACGGTCCTCGTACCGGCGACGCATCTTTCAAATGTCTGCCTTATCAACTGTCGATGGTAGGTTCTGCGCCTACCATGGTTGTAACGGGTAACGGGGAATCAGGGTTCGATTCCGGAGAGGGAGCCTGAGAAACGGCTACCACATCCAAGGAAGGCAGCAGGCGCGCAAATTACCCACTCCCGGCACGGGGAGGTAGTGACGAAAAATAACGATACGGGACTCATCCGAGGCCCCGTAATCGGAATGAGTACACTTTAAATCCTTTAACGAGTATCTATTGGAGGGCAAGTCTGGTGCCAGCAGCCGCGGTAATTCCAGCTCCAATAGCGTATATTAAAGTTGTTGCGGTTAAAAAGCTCGTAGTTGGATTTGTGTCCCACGCTGTTGGTTCACCGCCCGTCGGTGTTTAACTGGCATGTATCGTGGGACGTCCTGCCGGTGGGGCGAGCCGAAGGCGTGCGACCGCCTCGTGCGTGTTCGTGCGTCCCGAGGCGGACCCCGTTGAAATCCTACCAAGGTGCTCTTTATTGAGTGTCTGGGTGGGCCGGCACGTTTACTTTGAACAAATTAGAGTGCTTAAAGCAGGCAAGCCCGCCTGAATACTGTGTGCATGGAATAATGGAATAGGACCTCGGTTCTATTTTGTTGGTTTTCGGAACCCGAGGTAATGATTAATAGGGACAGGCGGGGGCATTCGTATTGCGACGTTAGAGGTGAAATTCTTGGATCGTCGCAAGACGAACAGAAGCGAAAGCATTTGCCAAGTATGTTTTCATTAATCAAGAACGAAAGTTAGAGGTTCGAAGGCGATCAGATACCGCCCTAGTTCTAACCATAAACGATGCCAGCCAGCGATCCGCCGCAGTTCCTCCGATGACTCGGCGGGCAGCCTCCGGGAAACCAAAGCTTTTGGGTTCCGGGGGAAGTATGGTTGCAAAGCTGAAACTTAAAGGAATTGACGGAAGGGCACCACCAGGAGTGGAGCCTGCGGCTTAATTTG
>NW_026046916.1:12500-15000 GCF_023864275.1 Schistocerca cancellata
CAGGGGTGCACCCAACATCACCACACTGCCTCGTCTTACAGCACAAACACACTGGCAGGAATGAAACACACAGGTCTGCCGCAACCACAGACACGGCTCGCCCCCTCTCACTAGCGAAAAGCGCATCCCGACGTGACATAACTCCTTTGACACACTGACGCTGCCTCGGGCATCCACGTCCTACGGTCGATATCAACGAACCTCACCCCCCCCCCCCACAACACGCCATCCCATACCACATTGTGTACCGTACCCAAACCTAACGTGTACTGTACTACAACGCAATGTGTACCATAACACAACCCAGTTTGTACCTTAACCTAACCTATGTCACCCTTAACCTAACCTATGTCACCTTAACCTAACCTATGTCACCTTAACCTAACCTATGTCACCTTAACCTAACCTATGTCACCTTAACCTAACCTATGTCACCTTAACCTAACCTATTGTCACCTTAACCTAACCTATGTCACCTTAACCTAACCTATGTCACCTTAACCTAACCTATGTCACCTTAACCTAACCTATGTCACCTTAACCTAACCTATGTCACCTTAACCTAACCTATGTCACCTTAACCTAACCTATGTCACCTTAACCTAACCTATGTCACCTTAACCTAACCCATCTTGCACCTTAACCTAACCCATCTTGCACCTTAACCTAACCCATCTTGCACCCTAACCTATGTTGCACCTTAACCTAACCTGTGTTGCACCTTAACCTACCTCAATTTGCACCGCAATGTAACTCAATTTGCACCGCAATGTAACTCAATTTGCACCGCAATGTAACTCAATTTGCACCGCAATGTAACTCAATTTGCACCGCAATGTAACTCAATTTGCACCGCAATGTAACTCAATTTGCACCGCAATGTAACTCAATTTGCACCGCAATGTAACGCAATTTGCACCGCAATGTAACGCAATTTGCACCGCAATGTAACGCAATTTGCACCGCAATGTAACTCAATTTGCACCGCAATGTAACGCAATTTGCACCGCAATGTAACGCAATTTGCACCGCAATGTAACGCAATTTGCACCGCAATGTAACGCAATTTGCACCGCAATGTAACGCAATTTGCACCGCAATGTAACGCAATTTGCACCGCAATGTAACGCAATTTGCACCGCAATGTAACGCAATTTGCACCGCAATGTAACGCAATTTGCACCGCAATGTAACGCAATTTGCACCGCAATGTAACGCAATTTGCACCGCAATCTACCCCCAAGTTGTGCCTTAACCTAACCCACGTTGTGCCTTAACCTAACCCACGTTGTGCCTTAACCTAACCCACGTTGTGCCTTAACCTAACCCACGTTGTGCCTTAACCTAACCCACGTTGTGCCTTAACCTAACCCACGTTGTGCCTTAACCTAACCCACGTTGTGCCTTAACCTAACCCACGTTGTGCCTTAACCTAACCCACGTTGTGCCTTAACCTAACCCACGTTGTGCCTTAACCTAACCCACGTTGTGCCTTAACCTAACCCACGTTGTGCCTTAACCTAACCCACGTTGTGCCTTAACCTAACCCACGTTGTGCCTTAACCTAACCCAAGTTGTGCCTTAACCTAACCCAAGTTGTGCCTTAACCTAACCCAAGTTGTGCCTTAACCTAACCCAAGTTGTGCCTTAACCTAACCCAAGTTGTGCCTTAACCTAACCCAAGTTGTGCCTTAACCTAACCCAAGTTGTGCCTTAACCTAACCCAAGTTGTGCCTTAACCTAACCCAAGTTGTGCCTTAACCTAACCCAAGTTGTGCCTTAACCTAACCCAAGTTGTGCCTTAACCTAACCCAAGTTGTGCCTTACCCTGCTCTGTAATTGGCATATGACACGTTACAGTAATGTATTGTCCAACCGCAACCCGCTCAGAATGTTGTGTACACAGCTACGTGTCATCTCCCCATAACAGCTGCATTGCAGTGTGGTACGCCATAGAGACGTGTGGGAGTAATGGACGCAGTGGATGGCGATCAGCATGAGCCGTCTGTTCATGTAGTGGCGCGTGTATGCAGACGTAGTAGTCTCTTCTCACACAATGTGATAGCACGGTGCCCCGCGTTCCACATCTGCGACATGCTACAGAGGCCGGTTGACAGTTGGTCGCGCAGTGGACATCGCATACGTACGGGGGCACCTTCCACGTGCCCTCTAGTCGGGCACATTTTGTTGCGTGGATGTGAGCGGATGTAGTGTGTCTTGACACCTGACAGGCAGGCATGCAATAATAGTTGACTTTGCAAACGGGGATGGACGTGTACGTTTACTGGTGACGTTACGCAAATGAACAACTGGTAACCCGTTGTGGTGCGGTTGTCCTTGCTGGAGGTACATCTGTGAGGGCAACGATCGGTACAGCTACGAAGCGGTCCCCACCATACCAACGAACGTGAATGTGAATCTGGGTGTGAAGCGATACGCGGCTGTGGGTGGGTGGGACTGTCCCCGGCCGGTGAGGGGGGGCCGCCCGGCGTGCTGGCCG
>NW_026046916.1:20000-22500 GCF_023864275.1 Schistocerca cancellata
CGTGCCTATACTCGGCCGTCAGTCTGGCAGTCATGGCCGGTCCTTGCGGCCGGCCGCGAAGCCCTGACGAGTAGGAGGGTCGCGGCGGTGGGCGCAGAAGGGTCTGGGCGTGAGCCTGCCTGGAGCCGCCGTCGGTGCAGATCTTGGTGGTAGTAGCAAATACTCCAGCGAGGCCCTGGAGGGCTGACGCGGAGAAGGGTTTCGTGTGAACAGCCGTTGCACACGAGTCAGTCGATCCTAAGCCCTAGGAGAAATCCGATGTTGATGGGGGCCGTCATAGCATGATGCACTTTGTGCTGGCCCCCGTTGGGCGAAAGGGAATCCGGTTCCTATTCCGGAACCCGGCAGCGGAACCGATACAAGTCGGGCCCCTCTTTTAGAGATGCTCGTCGGGGTAACCCAAAAGGACCCGGAGACGCCGTCGGGAGATCGGGGAAGAGTTTTCTTTTCTGCATGAGCGTTCGAGTTCCCTGGAATCCTCTAGCAGGGAGATAGGGTTTGGAACGCGAAGAGCACCGCAGTTGCGGCGGTGTCCCGATCTTCCCCTCGGACCTTGAAAATCCGGGAGAGGGCCACGTGGAGGTGTCGCGCCGGTTCGTACCCATATCCGCAGCAGGTCTCCAAGGTGAAGAGCCTCTAGTCGATAGAATAATGTAGGTAAGGGAAGTCGGCAAATTGGATCCGTAACTTCGGGATAAGGATTGGCTCTGAGGATCGGGGCGTGTCGGGCTTGGTCGGGAAGTGGGTCAGCGCTAACGTGCCGGGCCTGGGCGAGGTGAGTGCCGTAGGGGTGCCGGTAAGTGCGGGCGTTTAGCGCGGGCGTGGTCTGCTCTCGCCGTTGGTTGGCCTCGTGCTGGCCGGCGGTGCAGGATGCGCGCGCCTGCGCGGCGTTCGTGCCCCGGTGCTTCAACCTGCGCGCAGGATCCGAGCTCGGTCCCGTGCCTTGGCCTCCCACGGATCTTCCTTGCTGCGAGGCCGCGTCCGCCTTAGCGTGCTCCTCCGGGGGCGCGCGGGTGCGCGGATTCTCTTCGGCCGCCATTCAACGATCAACTCAGAACTGGCACGGACTGGGGGAATCCGACTGTCTAATTAAAACAAAGCATTGCGATGGCCCTAGCGGGTGTTGACGCAATGTGATTTCTGCCCAGTGCTCTGAATGTCAACGTGAAGAAATTCAAGCAAGCGCGGGTAAACGGCGGGAGTAACTATGACTCTCTTAAGGTAGCCAAATGCCTCGTCATCTAATTAGTGACGCGCATGAATGGATTAACGAGATTCCCGCTGTCCCTATCTATCAGGCAAGTGTTGGGTAGTGTGGATTGTGAGGAGAAGTATGTGGTAGTAATATTTGTTGATATAGCAGGGGCCTTCGATAACTTATGGTGGCCTAGTGTTATGAGGCGTCTGAGAGCAATCCAGTGCCCGCGTAATTTGTATGAATTAATGGCAGATTACTTTAAAAACCGGAAGGTTATGGTCCAAAATAGGGCTGGCCGTGTTGAAAAATTGGTCACAAAGGGCTGTCCACAAGGCTCTATTTGCGGTCCTTTCCTGTGGAATCTCGTCTTTGATGAGATTGTGATTGAAAAAGAAGACGAGCAATGGACAAAAGTGGCTTATGCGGATGACCTTGCAATCATCATTAAGGGTCAGAGCAGGAAACAGATAGAGGACAGAGCAAAAATCGCGCTAGGTGAGGTAAGCAGATGGACCACCGAAAACAAGCTAGGGATATCCAAACAAAAGACGGTTGCCATGACCATCAAGGGCAGATTTGACAGTCACAGACCACCAACAATTCCATTCGAGGGAGGAAATATCAAGTTCGTTGCAGAGTTCACATATCTCGGTGTAACTCTGGATGAAAGACTCTGGTTCACACCTCACATGAGGAACATCCAGAATAGATTAAGTGATGTCTCAGGTTCCCTCTTGCGGATAACTAGGACAGAGTGGGGTCTGCAGAAAAAGTCTTTAAGGGTAATCTATCAGGGCTTGTGCCTCTCTGTTTGCAGATATGGTGCTGCTGCATGGGCAGATCGGACCAAGCACCGATATGTCCAACGAATAATTGAGGCCATTCAAAGGCCATTTCTGTTACAGATGACCAGAGCTTGCAGGACTGTATCGACGGAGGCCTTGCAAGTCCTAACAGGATGCATGCCACTCGACCTGGAGATAGTGAAGGCAGCCTTGCTGTACTACACTCGACATGGTGTTGCTGGCTCGGTCGCAGGGTTCCAGGTGCCAAGACCCACTGCTGGGCAAAGCTCTAGACGTGATACCAGCAGAAAAATAGATATCATGTTGCAGGAGGAGTGGCAGAATAGATGGAACCAGTCAGAGAAGGGCAGAGAAACCTATGGCTGGATACCAGACGTGGGAATGTGGCAGGCAAGTTGGCGGAGGGCGACGATTCCACCATACTCTCTAACGTGCCTGCTGACTGACCACGGCCTGAAAAAAAAAATTTGCGACCTGGGCATTGAAGATGACGCAA
>NW_026046916.1:27500-30000 GCF_023864275.1 Schistocerca cancellata
TGCACCGCAATGTAACTCAATTTGCACCGCAATGTAACGCAATTTGCACCGCAATGTAACGCAATTTGCACCGCAATGTAACGCAATTTGCACCGCAATGTAACTCAATTTGCACCGCAATGTAACGCAATTTGCACCGCAATGTAACGCAATTTGCACCGCAATGTAACGCAATTTGCACCGCAATGTAACGCAATTTGCACCGCAATGTAACGCAATTTGCACCGCAATGTAACGCAATTTGCACCGCAATGTAACGCAATTTGCACCGCAATGTAACGCAATTTGCACCGCAATGTAACGCAATTTGCACCGCAATGTAACGCAATTTGCACCGCAATCTACCCCCAAGTTGTGCCTTAACCTAACCCACGTTGTGCCTTAACCTAACCCACGTTGTGCCTTAACCTAACCCACGTTGTGCCTTAACCTAACCCACGTTGTGCCTTAACCTAACCCACGTTGTGCCTTAACCTAACCCACGTTGTGCCTTAACCTAACCCACGTTGTGCCTTAACCTAACCCACGTTGTGCCTTAACCTAACCCACGTTGTGCCTTAACCTAACCCACGTTGTGCCTTAACCTAACCCACGTTGTGCCTTAACCTAACCCACGTTGTGCCTTAACCTAACCCACGTTGTGCCTTAACCTAACCCAAGTTGTGCCTTAACCTAACCCAAGTTGTGCCTTAACCTAACCCAAGTTGTGCCTTAACCTAACCCAAGTTGTGCCTTAACCTAACCCAAGTTGTGCCTTAACCTAACCCAAGTTGTGCCTTAACCTAACCCAAGTTGTGCCTTAACCTAACCCAAGTTGTGCCTTAACCTAACCCAAGTTGTGCCTTAACCTAACCCAAGTTGTGCCTTAACCTAACCCAAGTTGTGCCTTAACCTAACCCAAGTTGTGCCTTACCCTGCTCTGTAATTGGCATATGACACGTTACAGTAATGTATTGTCCAACCGCAACCCGCTCAGAATGTTGTGTACACAGCTACGTGTCATCTCCCCATAACAGCTGCATTGCAGTGTGGTACGCCATAGAGACGTGTGGGAGTAATGGACGCAGTGGATGGCGATCAGCATGAGCCGTCTGTTCATGTAGTGGCGCGTGTATGCAGACGTAGTAGTCTCTTCTCACACAATGTGATAGCACGGTGCCCCGCGTTCCACATCTGCGACATGCTACAGAGGCCGGTTGACAGTTGGTCGCGCAGTGGACATCGCATACGTACGGGGGCACCTTCCACGTGCCCTCTAGTCGGGCACATTTTGTTGCGTGGATGTGAGCGGATGTAGTGTGTCTTGACACCTGACAGGCAGGCATGCAATAATAGTTGACTTTGCAAACGGGGATGGACGTGTACGTTTACTGGTGACGTTACGCAAATGAACAACTGGTAACCCGTTGTGGTGCGGTTGTCCTTGCTGGAGGTACATCTGTGAGGGCAACGATCGGTACAGCTACGAAGCGGTCCCCACCATACCAACGAACGTGAATGTGAATCTGGGTGTGAAGCGATACGCGGCTGTGGGTGGGTGGGACTGTCCCCGGCCGGTGAGGGGGGGCCGCCCGGCGTGCTGGCCGCGCGGTGCGTGGGCGCACGCGCTACAGCCGGCTGGTGGGGGCGCCCAGTGGCAGGCGCGCCGGCCGACGGACGCGGCAGGCGGCGCAGCTGCGCGCCGGGGCACCCTGCGCGCGGCGCCGTGCAGCCAAAGTGGGTCCTCGCCGGCCCGGTGCGAAGCGCGGTGGACATCTGCAGTGTGCTGGTCCGATTGAGGACTGTGTGCGTTTTGGATGCGCCGCCGCCCGGCACTCGGCGCCGCGACGCCGTCTGCTGCTCGGTCGCCCCAGCGGTTCTCGCTGGTGGTTTGTATCGCAGTTGTGCAGACGTGTTGGCACGTGCGCTGTGCTGGGAGAGTTCGCTTCGGCACCCACGTGGGGCCTTTGCCCTTCTGTGGCGCTGGCGTTGGAGCTGCCGGTCACCGTAGGTGGCGCGTGTTGTCTCCCGCCGGCAATGCCACGACAGCACGCTCCCGGGCCTCTGTCGGCAGCGGCAAGCTCAGTTGGGAGCACGGGTGGTCGCACCTAAAGCGTCTACTCGCCTAACTCCGGGCGATTGCGCCTCTCTCGAACCCGACCAAGTACTTAGGACGGCGCTGCGCGCCGCCGGGACCTGAGAGGGTTTCGAGGTGTATTGTGCAGGGGAGCTCAGCCTCCTCCTGTTTGCAGAATAATTGAGCGGACGCTTGCGTGTTCGCGTGGGCCTCTGGGACACACTCCCGGGCGGCCGGCTGCTCAGCTCTAGTTGACGCAGCTCCCTGGTTGATCCTGCCAGTAGTCATATGCTTGTCTCAAAGATTAAGCCATGCATGTCTCAGTACAAGCCGCATTAAGGTGAAACCGCGAATGGCTCATTAAATCAGTTATGGTTCCTTAGATCGTACCCACGTTACTTGGATAACTGTGGTAATTCTAGAGCTAATACATGCAAACAGAGT
>NW_026046916.1:37500-42500 GCF_023864275.1 Schistocerca cancellata
ACACAGCCATCTTTGGGAATGTGACCAAACTACATTCCCATCCGGCCCAGAAACGACACCTCCATCTACAGGAATCCAACGAAACTACGCCAACCATACCTCCAAAACACGGCACCGCCATCTATGACAATGTGACGAAACCACATGCAATAGCTCCATCTACGCGAATCGGACGACACTACGTCCACCATGTCGAGCGCACCACAAACAAAAATACCGCCACCTCCAGGTCCCCCGCAACATGACCTGCTGCACCGATGATACCGCCATCTATGAGACGCCACGCCGACTACGACATCGCTAGGTCCCACAGTGCCCATTTTCCGACGCCACCCACAAAGCCTGCATCATCTGCCCACCACAGGAGCCCCAACGCCTGTGCCTGCGTCGCACGAAGTCGTCGACCGACAATCGCTCCACCCGCACCCGCACGTGCCCCACCCCAACCGCCCAAATCGCAACTCCAGCGGATGAACGGCGGACTCTTCCCGCACTCGTAACGTGCAATCCGCCCCTATATCTTGCGTTTCATGAAGAGTTATATCGAATATGCCATATTCCCGCTGTCCCTATACATGCTGTAAGTAGCTCGCTTGCTACAGCAGCAGCAGCACCACCTCCGCGCGCTTCCCTGGGGGCACTGAACCGCAGGACGCGAGACCCCACGCCCAGTGGCAAACAGGGCTCCTCTCAGAATATAGACGGTCCTCCGATACTCCATCTTTGGTACAAGGCAACCATTCCGCTGTAAATCAGTACGTCACTCGTAGTTCAGTCACCTCACAGCACTGCTCAGTAAACTATGCAGGCCCACATAGATAGATTATATACGCAAATGCCCCTATACATGCTGAACGTCCGTACACACAAAATGAACCACACGTCAGCCACACACTCTATCACACACTACTCTCTGCCTGTAACAGACACAGATACAACAACTAAGCACCAGCATGGACCAACGTCCGGTGCATCCTATCCGCCACAGTACACCAACTACGCTATGATAACCAGACCGGGAGGTCCAATCATAAAACAGAATACCCCACTCGTCCGACAACCACAATTGCTCAGAGAAGCCACCAACACCCACACATGTCCTACACAGGGGTGCACCCAACATCACCACACTGCCTCGTCTTACAGCACAAACACACTGGCAGGAATGAAACACACAGGTCTGCCGCAACCACAGACACGGCTCGCCCCCTCTCACTAGCGAAAAGCGCATCCCGACGTGACATAACTCCTTTGACACACTGACGCTGCCTCGGGCATCCACGTCCTACGGTCGATATCAACGAACCTCACCCCCCCCCCCCACAACACGCCATCCCATACCACATTGTGTACCGTACCCAAACCTAACGTGTACTGTACTACAACGCAATGTGTACCATAACACAACCCAGTTTGTACCTTAACCTAACCTATGTCACCTTAACCTAACCTATGTCACCTTAACCTAACCTATGTCACCTTAACCTAACCTATGTCACCTTAACCTAACCTATGTCACCTTAACCTAACCTATGTCACCTTAACCTAACCTATGTCACCTTAACCTAACCTATGTCACCTTAACCTAACCTATGTCACCTTAACCTAACCTATGTCACCTTAACCTAACCTATGTCACCTTAACCTAACCTATGTCACCTTAACCTAACCCATCTTGCACCTTAACCTAACCCATCTTGCACCTTAACCTAACCCATCTTGCACCTTAACCTAACCCATCTTGCACCCTAACCTATGTTGCACCTTAACCTAACCTGTGTTGCACCTTAACCTACCTCAATTTGCACCGCAATGTAACTCAATTTGCACCGCAATGTAACTCAATTTGCACCGCAATGTAACTCAATTTGCACCGCAATGTAACTCAATTTGCACCGCAATGTAACCCAATTTGCACCGCAATGTAACTCAATTTGCACCGCAATGTAACTCAATTTGCACCGCAATGTAACTCAATTTGCACCGCAATGTAACTCAATTTGCACCGCAATGTAACGCAATTTGCACCGCAATGTAACGCATTTTGCACCGCAATGTAACGCAATTTGCACCGCAATGTAACTCAATTTGCACCGCAATGTAACGCAATTTGCACCGCAATGTAACGCAATTTGCACCGCAATGTAACGCAATTTGCACCGCAATGTAACGCAATTTGCACCGCAATGTAACGCAATTTGCACCGCAATGTAACGCAATTTGCACCGCAATGTAACGCAATTTGCACCGCAATGTAACGCAATTTGCACCGCAATGTAACGCAATTTGCACCGCAATCTACCCCCAAGTTGTGCCTTAACCTAACCCACGTTGTGCCTTAACCTAACCCACGTTGTGCCTTAACCTAACCCACGTTGTGCCTTAACCTAACCCACGTTGTGCCTTAACCTAACCCACGTTGTGCCTTAACCTAACCCACGTTGTGCCTTAACCTAACCCACGTTGTGCCTTAACCTAACCCACGTTGTGCCTTAACCTAACCCACGTTGTGCCTTAACCTAACCCACGTTGTGCCTTAACCTAACCCACGTTGTGCCTTAACCTAACCCACGTTGTGCCTTAACCTAACCCACGTTGTGCCTTAACCTAACCCACGTTGTGCCTTAACCTAACCCAAGTTGTGCCTTAACCTAACCCAAGTTGTGCCTTAACCTAACCCAAGTTGTGCCTTAACCTAACCCAAGTTGTGCCTTAACCTAACCCAAGTTGTGCCTTAACCTAACCCAAGTTGTGCCTTAACCTAACCCAAGTTGTGCCTTAACCTAACCCAAGTTGTGCCTTAACCTAACCCAAGTTGTGCCTTAACCTAACCCAAGTTGTGCCTTAACCTAACCCAAGTTGTGCCTTAACCTAACCCAAGTTGTGCCTTACCCTGCTCTGTAATTGGCATATGACACGTTACAGTAATGTATTGTCCAACCGCAACCCGCTCAGAATGTTGTGTACACAGCTACGTGTCATCTCCCCATAACAGCTGCATTGCAGTGTGGTACGCCATAGAGACGTGTGGGAGTAATGGACGCAGTGGATGGCGATCAGCATGAGCCGTCTGTTCATGTAGTGGCGCGTGTATGCAGACGTAGTAGTCTCTTCTCACACAATGTGATAGCACGGTGCCCCGCGTTCCACATCTGCGACATGCTACAGAGGCCGGTTGACAGTTGGTCGCGCAGTGGACATCGCATACGTACGGGGGCACCTTCCACGTGCCCTCTAGTCGGGCACATTTTGTTGCGTGGATGTGAGCGGATGTAGTGTGTCTTGACACCTGACAGGCAGGCATGCAATAATAGTTGACTTTGCAAACGGGGATGGACGTGTACGTTTACTGGTGACGTTACGCAAATGAACAACTGGTAACCCGTTGTGGTGCGGTTGTCCTTGCTGGAGGTACATCTGTGAGGGCAACGATCGGTACAGCTACGAAGCGGTCCCCACCATACCAACGAACGTGAATGTGAATCTGGGTGTGAAGCGATACGCGGCTGTGGGTGGGTGGGACTGTCCCCGGCCGGTGAGGGGGGGCCGCCCGGCGTGCTGGCCGCGCGGTGCGTGGGCGCACGCGCTACAGCCGGCTGGTGGGGGCGCCCAGTGGCAGGCGCGCCGGCCGACGGACGCGGCAGGCGGCGCAGCTGCGCGCCGGGGCACCCTGCGCGCGGCGCCGTGCAGCCAAAGTGGGTCCTCGCCGGCCCGGTGCGAAGCGCGGTGGACATCTGCAGTGTGCTGGTCCGATTGAGGACTGTGTGCGTTGAGGATGCGCCGCCGCCCGGCACTCGGCGCCGCGACGCCGTCTGCTGCTCGGTCGCCCCAGCGGTTCTCGCTGGTGGTTTGTATCGCAGTTGTGCAGACGTGTTGGCACGTGCGCTGTGCTGGGAGAGTTCGCTTCGGCACCCACGTGGGGCCTTTGCCCTTCTGTGGCGCTGGCGTTGGAGCTGCCGGTCACCGTAGGTGGCGCGTGTTGTCTCCCGCCGGCAATGCCACGACAGCACGCTCCCGGGCCTCTGTCGGCAGCGGCAAGCTCAGTTGGGAGCACGGGTGGTCGCACCTAAAGCGTCTACTCGCCTAACTCCGGGCGATTGCGCCTCTCTCGAACCCGACCAAGTACTTAGGACGGCGCTGCGCGCCGCCGGGACCTGAGAGGGTTTCGAGGTGTATTGTGCAGGGGAGCTCAGCCTCCTCCTGTTTGCAGAATAATTGAGCGGACGCTTGCGTGTTCGCGCGGGCCTCTGGGACACACTCCCGGGCGGCCGGCTGCTCAGCTCTAGTTGACGCAGCTCCCTGGTTGATCCTGCCAGTAGTCATATGCTTGTCTCAAAGATTAAGCCATGCATGTCTCAGTACAAGCCGCATTAAGGTGAAACCGCGAATGGCTCATTAAATCAGTTATGGTTCCTTAGATCGTACCCACGTTACTTGGATAACTGTGGTAATTCTAGAGCTAATACATGCAAACAGAGTCCCGACCAGAGATGGAAGGGACGCTTTTATTAGATCAAAACCAATCGGTCGGCTCGTCCGGTCCGTTTGCCTTGGTGACTCTGAATAACTTTGGGCTGATCGCACGGTCCTCGTACCGGCGACGCATCTTTCAAATGTCTGCCTTATCAACTGTCGATGGTAGGTTCTGCGCCTACCATGGTTGTAACGGGTAACGGGGAATCAGGGTTCGATTCCGGAGAGGGAGCCTGAGAAACGGCTACCACATCCAAGGAAGGCAGCAGGCGCGCAAATTACCCACTCCCGGCACGGGGAGGTAGTGACGAAAAATAACGATACGGGACTCATCCGAGGCCCCGTAATCGGAATGAGTACACTTTAAATCCTTTAACGAGTATCTATTGGAGGGCAAGTCTGGTGCCTGCAGCCGCGGTAATTCCAGCTCCAATAGCGTATATTAAAGTTGTTGCGGTTAAAAAGCTCGTAGTTGGATTTGTGTCCCACGCTGTTGGTTCACCGCCCGTCGGTGTTTAACTGGCATG
>NW_026046916.1:50000-54348 GCF_023864275.1 Schistocerca cancellata
TTGCGTTTCATGAAGAGTTATATCGAATATGCCATATTCCCGCTGTCCCTATACATGCTGTAAGTAGCTCGCTTGCTACAGCAGCAGCAGCACCACCTCCGCGCGCTTCCCTGGGGGCACTGAACCGCAGGACGCGAGACCCCACGCCCAGTGGCAAACAGGGCTCCTCTCAGAATATAGACGGTCCTCCGATACTCCATCTTTGGTACAAGGCAACCATTCCGCTGTAAATCAGTACGTCACTCGTAGTTCAGTCACCTCACAGCACTGCTCAGTAAACTATGCAGGCCCACATAGATAGATTATATACGCAAATGCCCCTATACATGCTGAACGTCCGTACACACAAAATGAACCACACGTCAGCCACACACTCTATCACACACTACTCTCTGCCTGTAACAGACACAGATACAACAACTAAGCACCAGCATGGACCAACGTCCGGTGCATCCTATCCGCCACAGTACACCAACTACGCTATGATAACCAGACCGGGAGGTCCAATCATAAAACAGAATACCCCACTCGTCCGACAACCACAATTGCTCAGAGAAGCCACCAACACCCACACATGTCCTACACAGGGGTGCACCCAACATCACCACACTGCCTCGTCTTACAGCACAAACACACTGGCAGGAATGAAACACACAGGTCTGCCGCAACCACAGACACGGCTCGCCCCCTCTCACTAGCGAAAAGCGCATCCCGACGTGACATAACTCCTTTGACACACTGACGCTGCCTCGGGCATCCACGTCCTACGGTCGATATCAACGAACCTCACCCCCCCCCCCCACAACACGCCATCCCATACCACATTGTGTACCGTACCCAAACCTAACGTGTACTGTACTACAACGCAATGTGTACCATAACACAACCCAGTTTGTACCTTAACCTAACCTATGTCACCTTAACCTAACCTATGTCACCTTAACCTAACCTATGTCACCTTAACCTAACCTATGTCACCTTAACCTAACCTATGTCACCTTAACCTAACCTATGTCACCTTAACCTAACCTATGTCACCTTAACCTAACCTATGTCACCTTAACCTAACCTATGTCACCTTAACCTAACCTATGTCACCTTAACCTAACCTATGTCACCTTAACCTAACCTATGTCACCTTAACCTAACCTATGTCACCTTAACCTAACCCATCTTGCACCTTAACCTAACCCATCTTGCACCTTAACCTAACCCATCTTGCACCCTAACCTATGTTGCACCTTAACCTAACCTGTGTTGCACCTTAACCTACCTCAATTTGCACCGCAATGTAACTCAATTTGCACCGCAATGTAACTCAATTTGCACCGCAATGTAACTCAATTTGCACCGCAATGTAACTCAATTTGCACCGCAATGTAACTCAATTTGCACCGCAATGTAACTCAATTTGCACCGCAATGTAACTCAATTTGCACCGCAATGTAACTCAATTTGCACCGCAATGTAACTCAATTTGCACCGCAATGTAACGCAATTTGCACCGCAATGTAACGCAATTTGCACCGCAATGTAACGCAATTTGCACCGCAATGTAACTCAATTTGCACCGCAATGTAACGCAATTTGCACCGCAATGTAACGCAATTTGCACCGCAATGTAACGCAATTTGCACCGCAATGTAACGCAATTTGCACCGCAATGTAACGCAATTTGCACCGCAATGTAACGCAATTTGCACCGCAATGTAACGCAATTTGCACCGCAATGTAACGCAATTTGCACCGCAATCTACCCCCAAGTTGTGCCTTAACCTAACCCACGTTGTGCCTTAACCTAACCCACGTTGTGCCTTAACCTAACCCACGTTGTGCCTTAACCTAACCCGCGTTGTGCCTTAACCTAACCCACGTTGTGCCTTAACCTAACCCACGTTGTGCCTTAACCTAACCCACGTTGTGCCTTAACCTAACCCACGTTGTGCCTTAACCTAACCCACGTTGTGCCTTAACCTAACCCACGTTGTGCCTTAACCTAACCCACGTTGTGCCTTAACCTAACCCACGTTGTGCCTTAACCTAACCCACGTTGTGCCTTAACCTAACCCACGTTGTGCCTTAACCTAACCCAAGTTGTGCCTTAACCTAACCCAAGTTGTGCCTTAACCTAACCCAAGTTGTGCCTTAACCTAACCCAAGTTGTGCCTTAACCTAACCCAAGTTGTGCCTTAACCTAACCCAAGTTGTGCCTTAACCTAACCCAAGTTGTGCCTTAACCTAACCCAAGTTGTGCCTTAACCTAACCCAAGTTGTGCCTTAACCTAACCCAAGTTGTGCCTTAACCTAACCCAAGTTGTGCCTTAACCTAACCCAAGTTGTGCCTTACCCTGCTCTGTAATTGGCATATGACACGTTACAGTAATGTATTGTCCAACCGCAACCCGCTCAGAATGTTGTGTACACAGCTACGTGTCATCTCCCCATAACAGCTGCATTGCAGTGTGGTACGCCATAGAGACGTGTGGGAGTAATGGACGCAGTGGATGGCGATCAGCATGAGCCGTCTGTTCATGTAGTGGCGCGTGTATGCAGACGTAGTAGTCTCTTCTCACACAATGTGATAGCACGGTGCCCCGCGTTCCACATCTGCGACATGCTACAGAGGCCGGTTGACAGTTGGTCGCGCAGTGGACATCGCATACGTACGGGGGCACCTTCCACGTGCCCTCTAGTCGGGCACATTTTGTTGCGTGGATGTGAGCGGATGTAGTGTGTCTTGACACCTGACAGGCAGGCATGCAATAATAGTTGACTTTGCAAACGGGGATGGACGTGTACGTTTACTGGTGACGTTACGCAAATGAACAACTGGTAACCCGTTGTGGTGCGGTTGTCCTTGCTGGAGGTACATCTGTGAGGGCAACGATCGGTACAGCTACGAAGCGGTCCCCACCATACCAACGAACGTGAATGTGAATCTGGGTGTGAAGCGATACGCGGCTGTGGGTGGGTGGGACTGTCCCCGGCCGGTGAGGGGGGGCCGCCCGGCGTGCTGGCCGCGCGGTGCGTGGGCGCACGCGCTACAGCCGGCTGGTGGGGGCGCCCAGTGGCAGGCGCGCCGGCCGACGGACGCGGCAGGCGGCGCAGCTGCGCGCCGGGGCACCCTGCGCGCGGCGCCGTGCAGCCAAAGTGGGTCCTCGCCGGCCCGGTGCGAAGCGCGGTGGACATCTGCAGTGTGCTGGTCCGATTGAGGACTGTGTGCGTTGAGGATGCGCCGCCGCCCGGCACTCGGCGCCGCGACGCCGTCTGCTGCTCGGTCGCCCCAGCGGTTCTCGCTGGTGGTTTGTATCGCAGTTGTGCAGACGTGTTGGCACGTGCGCTGTGCTGGGAGAGTTCGCTTCGGCACCCACGTGGGGCCTTTGCCCTTCTGTGGCGCTGGCGTTGGAGCTGCCGGTCACCGTAGGTGGCGCGTGTTGTCTCCCGCCGGCAATGCCACGACAGCACGCTCCCGGGCCTCTGTCGGCAGCGGCAAGCTCAGTTGGGAGCACGGGTGGTCGCACCTAAAGCGTCTACTCGCCTAACTCCGGGCGATTGCGCCTCTCTCGAACCCGACCAAGTACTTAGGACGGCGCTGCGCGCCGCCGGGACCTGAGAGGGTTTCGAGGTGTATTGTGCAGGGGAGCTCAGCCTCCTCCTGTTTGCAGAATAATTGAGCGGACGCTTGCGTGTTCGCGCGGGCCTCTGGGACACACTCCCGGGCGGCCGGCTGCTCAGCTCTAGTTGACGCAGCTCCCTGGTTGATCCTGCCAGTAGTCATATGCTTGTCTCAAAGATTAAGCCATGCATGTCTCAGTACAAGCCGCATTAAGGTGAAACCGCGAATGGCTCATTAAATCAGTTATGGTTCCTTAGATCGTACCCACGTTACTTGGATAACTGTGGTAATTCTAGAGCTAATACATGCAAACAGAGTCCCGACCAGAGATGGAAGGGACGCTTTTATTAGATCAAAACCAATCGGTCGGCTCGTCCGGTCCGTTTGCCTTGGTGACTCTGAATAACTTTGGGCTGATCGCACGGTCCTCGTACCGGCGACGCATCTTTCAAATGTCTGCCTTATCAACTGTCGATGGTAGGTTCTGCGCCTACCATGGTTGTAACGGGTAACGGGGAATCAGGGTTCGATTCCGGAGAGGGAGCCTGAGAAACGGCTACCACATCCAAGGAAGGCAGCAGGCGCGCAAATTACCCACTCCCGGCACGGGGAGGTAGTGACGAAAAATAACGATACGGGACTCATCCGAGGCCCCGTAATCGGAATGAGTACACTTTAAATCCTTTAACGAGTATCTATTGGAGGGCAAGTCTGGTGCCAGCAGCCGCGGTA
>NW_026046917.1:0-55087 GCF_023864275.1 Schistocerca cancellata
GTTGGAGGAAATATTCTTTAAATGGAAATGAATGGTTTTACCTTTAAAAAAAAGTTACTTTGGAAACAAAGTATTATTGGGGCATTTTGTTGTGAAGAAAATAGTTACAATTGACATACATTATTAGATTTGCGCAATGCAGCTTCATTACCTTACCTTTTATAACAATATGCATCGTCCCGAACGGAGACCAGAGTCGCGAGAAGAGCACGCCGCCGCCCGCTCAGTACAATCGTCCACTCGCTAATACTGTCGTCGACTGACTACGACCTCTCCCGACCCGCCACATAGAGATGACAACTGTTCCTGCCGACCCGCTACGTGCCACTAGTGTCGTGTGGCGCAGACTAGCGACGATAAGAAACTCTCTGGTCAGAGATTGTGTGGTGCCTCGCCATCGCTGGTAATGAGTACATAGGTGTTTGAGCGCGCGTACCGGAACACGCAGTGCGGAGCCCAGAGACTGTGTTGTCGAGGCCGTCGACGCAGTGCATGTCGGTCGGTCGAGTGCGTGCGGGAGGGCAGAGAGGCAGCGTCGGCACGGAGATGCACGCACGGGGGCTGCGGCGTGGCGCGTTTGCGGTAGGCGCCTTTGGTGGCAACGGCCGGGACAAGCAGCGGTGTATGGTGTGGTGCGGGCCGGACAGGGGCGGCGGAGGAGGAGGAGGCGGCGGCGCGACGATGGCATTGGGGCGGAAACGGGGACGGCGACGGCGGATGTTGAGAGGCGTCACGCGCGGACCGACACAGACGCACAGATAGATAGATAGGAAGAAGAAGGGGCGGCTGGTGAGTGCAATTTAGGCGGTAGACACAAGAGGTCGGCACGGCATTTGCGTGATGTGGCGTTGTGACGGGGTGTGCTCGCTTGCCTCGTTTTGTTGATGCGCGCAGGAAGATGTGCAGAGCAGCGGCGGGCGGCTCGGTTCGGTTTGGCCCGGCGGGCCGCGCTGTTGTCGCGGACGTGAGCGCCCCCTGGCGGGTGGCCGGAGGCGGCGCGGCGTGTTGGACGTGTGGCTGGCGGCAGTGCACAATTGCGAGTGGCTGGCGGTGTGGCGGTTGGCGCGTCGGGCGGCCGAGAGAGAGGAGAGGGTATGTGTTTGCGGGCGCGTTTGCTGCGCGGCGTCGTGCAGGGAGGGCGGGCGCTTGTCGACTGTGAGTGTGTGTGACTGTGTGGCGAATTGGCGGCGTTGTGCTCCGGCCGAAGGCGTCGGGGAAAGGAGAGTTGGTCGTGATGTCATGTCGCGCCGTGTCATGTCTGCGAAACGGCTGCCGAGAGGTGTGGTGGTAGCGAGCCGGTCGGTGTCAGTGCGATGGGAATGTGCGTTTGGCGGTTTCGGTGTGCTTTTTGCGGCGTGAGAGTGGGGCGGGCGGGCAGGCGTGCTGTTGTTGGTTCCTTGTGTCTTGTGTGTAGCTTGATGGCAACGTGGAAGGACGCCTGTTTCCAGCCGTGCGTGTGGTTGTCGACGTTGACTGGTTTGGGGCGTGCCGTTGCACGTGCGTGTTTGGGTCGTTGGTGTGGTTTTGGCTGGCTGGCTGGCTGGCTGGCTGTGTGTACGGTGGATAGTGCAGTAGTTGTGTCGTTGCCACGGGCGTCGGGTGCGGCTGCGCGTAGTGGCGGAAAGGTGTCGCGTGACTTTGTGAATGGAGTGGGGCGGGGAAAGGAGCAGCGTGCCGCTGCGTCGTGGCCGTTAGCCAGAGGCTGTGCTTTGATAGTTTTGTGGACGGTTCGTGCGAGGCGATTTGTTGCCTGCCCTATGTTTGTTTGTTGTTTTTGGAGACGACGACTGGTTGGTGGCGTGCGCGCGAGCGAAGTGGCGGTGTGCGTTTCCCGTGCCGACTGCCGACTGCCGGCTGGCGACAGGTGCGCCGTCGGTGGGGTGGGTGGCCGGCACAAGTAGAGGCGGCGGCGTCGTTGCGGTGTGTTTGTGTTGTCGGCGACAGCTGTTTGTGCGGTGCGTGTGAATGGTGGTGCAAACGTGTGCTGGCGTTGAGGCTGCGACCGCGGCGTGTTGTTGGTTGATGTTGAACAGCGGCTGTGTGCGGTGGTGGTGTTGCCGCACGTGCATCCGGCCCGGCGCGGAAAGCGCAGTTGCGGCGGCCCTTCGGTGCCAGCCACGTCGCGTGAGCGGCGGGTTGCTCTGGTCGACACGTGGTGCTCTGGTTTGTTGTTTGGTGCCCTTTGGCCGGTGGGTGGTCCGTGTGTCTCGGTATCTGGTCGTGGTCGTGCTGCCCGTTTGTCGGCGTTGTCTGTGGCTTCGCTTTTGTTTTTGTTTTTGCGGCGTGCCGACGACCCGACGCGACCTTTACACCCAAAGTGTGGCGCCCGAAGGTGAACCAACGTAATCCGACCTCGGCGCTTAAGCTCTAAGCCTAAGCTGAGCGAACCGAACCTGTGTAGCGTTGCGTAGCGTGAGGTGAGGTGCGGTGAGGTCAGCCTCAGCGCCAAGTAAGCCAAGCTGTCCGGCCGTGAGGTGGGTGGGTAGGTAGGTGCGGCTGCTGCGGCCACCTGACGCCCGACGTGTGTTTGAATGCTTAACCTAAGTTTGAGGCTTAACCTAACCCAAGTGGCCTTAACCTAACCTAACCTAACCTCGGACGCCCGACGTGTGGTTTGAATGCTTAACCTAAGTTTGACGCTTAACCTAACACCGACCCTTAACCTAACCCAAGTGCCCCTAACCTAACCTAACCTAACCTTAATGTAACGTAACGTAACCTAACCTCTGACGCCTGACGTGTGTTTTGAATGCTTAACCTAACCCAAGTGCCCTTAACCTAACCCACGTCCACCGAACCTAACCGAGACGTGTGAACCTAATGTCTAACTCGTAACGCGTGATGTTGGCTGTCGTGTGTGCTGACGGCAGATTGGGTTGGTCTGTAGTTGCGGATTTCGGTTTGCCTCGGGCGAGGGGTTGGCTCGTAAGCGGCGAGGGGCGCTCCGGCGGAGCATGTTGCTTTGCAGGCGGCGCCCGTTTTTTGCGGCGGGCACAATTGAAATTGTTGGGAAACGAACGAAAGGGCTGTGAATGTTGGCGGGCGAGAGGAGGAGGACGTGGCCCGACGGCTGCGGGCCGATCGGGAAACGGTGGGAGGGCGATGGGGCGGCGGAGGTGCGTTTGCACGGCCGTCATCGCCGCACGCCTCCTCTTGTGTGGCTGTGGCGCCGGCCGCGCTGGCCGGGCTGCCGCGGCGACGGTGTGGGGCCTTTGCCGAAGGTTTGGCCATTGTGGCCGGTCGCCGGCTGGGGCTGTGGGGGCGGCATTTGGGCGTGGGCGGCGATTCTCGGCGGGCCGACCCAGGCTGTAGCGCGCGGTGGCTGCAGTTTGGCCGTGGTTTGCGGCGCTGCCGTGGCGACTGGTTGGCGACTGTGGTGTGGCTGTGTGTAGCCCCATCCTCGGTGGTTTGAAAGGCGCGGGTGGTTGTGGCGCAGGTGTGGGGCTGCTCCGCACAGGCTGTCGGACGTTGGGCGGTAGCAAGCGCGGGAGGCGCGGCGCGGCGGCGCGCAGAGTGGCGGCCGCTCTCTCGGCCGTCCGCGCCCGCCCGCGACACTGGCTGGGCCTGTGGCGCGAGGCGGCTATTCCTCTGCTGTGCGCTCCGCTCGCTGCGTGTCTCTTCTCGCTCTCGCTGCTCGCTGTGTTGTGTGTTAACGCGCGTCGTCGAAATGGCAGATCAGGCGGCTACGAACGAGACTGCTGCGGCACCCGCCGCCACCGGCACTACGAAGAAGGCAAAGTCTGCGTCGTCTGCGAAGAAGCCGCGCGCCAAGCCTGCGCACCCGCGCACCTCTGAGATGGTGACGGCCGCCATCAAGAGTCTGAAGGAGCGCGGCGGATCGTCGCTGCAGGCGATCAAGAAGTACATTGCCGCGCACTACAAGCTGGACGCGGAGAAGCTGGCGCCGTTTATCAAGAAGTACCTCAAGTCGGCCGTGGTGGCGGGCGAGCTGGTGCAGACGAAGGGGAAGGGCGCGTCCGGCTCTTTCAAGCTTGCCGGCGCCGGCGGCGGGGCGGCTGAGGGCGGCAAGGCTCGTGCTGGCGGTGCCAAGAAGAAGCGCGCCGCTCCGGCCAGCAAGGAGAAGAAGGGTGCCCGTGCGGCCGGCGCAAAGAAGGCTGGTGGCGTGAAGGCGGCGACTGGTCGGAAGGCGGGCGCCGCCAAGAAGGCGTCTGCGGCGTCGGCCGCTCCCGCCGGTGCGAAGAAGGCGGCTGCTGCCAAGCCGGCCAAGGCCAAGTCGCCGTCGAAGGCGAAGAAGGCCGCCAAGGTTCCGACGAAGAAGCCGAAGGCGCCGCGCCCGAAGAAGGCGACGACGCCGTCTAAGGCGAAGGCGTCGCCCAAGAAGAAGAAGTAGAGGAGAAGAAGAAAGGAATGGGAAAGGAAAGGAAGGGTTGGCGGTTGACTCCGTCGTCCCCACCCCCCCCCCCGTCCCCGTCGTCTAGTGGCGCGCAAGAGACGCGCGGCCCAAAACGGCCCTTCTCAGGGCCATCAAAGCACGTCGGGAAGGTTTTGATTGTCGTGTTGCGGTGTGGTTGTGCCGTCTGGCGTTTCTGTATGCCCGTGTGTGGATACTGTTTGCGTGCCGTGGTGGTTGGATTGCGGGGGGTCGGTGGCGGGTGCGGGCGGCGGTAGCGGTTGCTTGTCGCCGTTTTTGGTCGCGGCCGGCCGACGGTTGGTTTGTGTCATGTTGTTTGAATACTTTGGTTTGTCTGTCTGTTTGCCTGCCTTCTCCTCGGATGTGTCTTGTCTTGGTTGTGTGTGTGTTCTTGCAACGGGGGCGGGGGACGTTGAGATGTGGAAAGGGTCGGTGGCGTTGGACGAGCCTGCGTGCCTGGCTGGCCGTTGGTGCGGGTTTTTTGTTTTGTTTGTTTGTTTCGAAACGAAGCGGCGGCCGGCCAGCCACCCGTGTGGTTGACGGCGTCGGCCGATGGGTGTTGTGCGCTTTGAGCGCCGCGCCGGGGAGGGATGATGTTGATTGATTGTTGCGCGCGCCAGCAAGCTGGCAGAGGAGAGCGGCTGTGGCGGACGGACGGGAAGTGGAAGCGGTGTTTTGTCTTTGGTTCTCTGGTTGTGGGGCGAGAGGCGACCGACAAAGTTTGCTCGCGACGGAGTGATGTTAGTGGCCCTTAAAAGGGCCGTTTTGTTTGTTTGCGTGCGTGGGCGGTGCCCAGCGGCTGGCGCGGTGTTTAGGCGCGCTCGCCGCGGATGCGGCGCGCGAGCTGGATGTCCTTGGGCATGATGGTGACGCGCTTGGCGTGGATTGCGCACAGGTTGGTGTCTTCGAAGAGGCCGACGAGGTAGGCCTCGCTGGCCTCCTGCAGGGCCATGACCGCGGAGCTCTGGAAGCGCAGGTCGGTCTTGAAGTCCTGGGCGATCTCGCGCACTAGGCGCTGGAATGGCAGCTTGCGGATGAGCAGCTCTGTGCTCTTCTGGTAGCGCCTGATTTCTCGCAGGGCGACGGTGCCCGGCCTGTAGCGGTGGGGCTTCTTGACGCCGCCGGTGGCGGGCGCGCTCTTCCTCGCCGCCTTGGTGGCGAGCTGTTTGCGCGGCGCCTTTCCGCCGGTGGACTTGCGGGCCGTTTGCTTTGTGCGGGCCATAGCGGTAGCGGAGCGGCGTGGAGGCGAGCGAGGTGCTGCGTCGGGTGCTGCCTTGACGACACGGGCGCGCGCCAGCCACCGTGGTGCGCTTATATGCCCTCGGTTGCGCGTGGTGGGGGGAGGGCGGGCCAGAGTCTATATAGGGGGGCTGGCGCGTGCGCTGGGCGCAGACCGTAGCCGACTCGCTAGCGCCGGGTGAGGAGCCAGCCGCTGCAGCAGACGTTTTGCTTGCCTGAGCTTTTTTGAGGATTTAGAAGAGATGACTGGCCGCGGCAAGGGAGGAAAGGGGCTCGGCAAGGGTGGCGCCAAGCGGCACCGCAAGGTGTTGCGCGACAACATCCAGGGCATCACGAAGCCCGCGATCCGCCGCCTGGCTCGCAGGGGCGGCGTGAAGCGCATCTCTGGTCTGATCTACGAGGAGACCCGCGGAGTGCTGAAGGTGTTCCTGGAGAACGTGATCCGCGACGCGGTGACGTACACTGAGCACGCCAAGCGCAAGACTGTGACGGCCATGGACGTGGTGTACGCCCTGAAGAGGCAGGGGCGCACCCTGTACGGTTTCGGCGGTTAGGCGCGTCGCAGCCGGTGTGCTGTGCCGCGTTGGCCTTCCCGCGGCCGTGGGAGAGACGAAAACGGCCCTTTTCAGGGCCACCACACTGTTCGGAAATTGAAAAGTGCGAAAGAGTCTGTGTTGTTGCTGCGTGTGTTGCCTGCCTGCCTGCCTGCCTGCCTGCCTTCTTTCTTTCATTCTTCATTTCGTTTTCGTTTGACTGACGTGACGTGACTGGGAGAAAGGAAAGGAAGCGGGTCTTGTGGCTGTGTGTGCGAGAGAGGGCGTTTTGTGTTTGCTTTGTTTATCGATCGATGGAGATGCCGGGCTGTGTGTTGTTGTTGTTGTTGTTGTTGTTGTGCGAGAGGCGGTGAATATTTGCGCGGTTTGGCTGTGTGTGTTTGCGGCGGCGTTGGAGTTGCCGAGGCAAGGCGTGCCGATAGGCGGCCGGATCAGCTGTTTCGTTTGTTTGGGGCGCGCGGGAGTGGAGGGCGGTGTGTCGACACGCTCCTCTCGCAGTGGTCATTATTGCTGTCGTTGTCTTGTCGTTTGGAAGGCGACTGTGCGTGCGTGGAGGTGCTTGAGGCAAACGAAACAAAACAAGGTGTGTGTGTGTGTGTGTGTGTGTGTGTGTTGGGCCACACGGGCTGTGGACGACAAGATGGCGGCGGCTCTTCTTGTTCTTCTCTCTTTTAGTCCTCTTACCGTTAGAGGGGGAGTTGGTGGAGGTTATTGTCGCCTGTGGACATTTGCTCCTCTTTTCTGTGTGTTGTTCTTATCTTCGGTACTGTGCTTGTTTTCGGACGTTGCTGTTTGTTGAGAGTGATTATGTGTTCTGTCTGTGCTACTGCTGGAGCAGCGACTCTCGGGTCTTGCACATCTGTCCCTGTGGTGTTCATATCGCCCAAGGGTCAAGACGTAACAGTCATTTTCTGACTTCCGCGCGGTGGCGTAGAACGCTTGTGCCAGGGCGCGGAATCGTGTTGTGAGTGGTTCTATGCAGGTCTGCCGCGGGGACGTGTAAGGCCCGTCGTAGAGCGCTCTGCTTTGGACCCTTCTGTAGGCGATGCATCGTCGATCTGGCTGCACAGCCCCATACAGGGCGCGCATATTCCAGTATCGCTACGCCTGTTGCGGGGTCGAGGGAACAGGGTACAGGATCTGCATCCTGGCGTGAGCGTTTGTGCCAAGTTCCCCTATGTGACACTTGGATGTCAGGCGTGACACCGAGGTACCTCGCAGAATTTCTCCCCCCTGCAATCGTAGCAGTTGGTATGGTCTTGTTGCCGGCGGCGGCTGTGGAAGTGAAGTTAAAGTAAAGTGCGGCGAGGACGACTGCAATTTTGCTTTGGACGTAGGTTTGTGTGGTGGCCCTGAAAAGGGCCGATTGTTGTGAGCCGGGCCGGCAAAGCGCGTTGCGTGCAGGGGAGCACGCAGCGCTGCTGGGCGGCGGGTCCGCGTGCCGATTGCCTGGCCTCTCTGTTTAGGCCTTCTTCTCGGTCTTCTTTGGCAGCAGGACGGCCTGGATGTTGGGCAGGACACCACCCTGTGCGATGGTGACGCCCGACAGGAGCTTGTTGAGCTCCTCGTCGTTGCGGATGGCAAGCTGCAGGTGGCGCGGGATGATGCGCGTCTTCTTGTTGTCGCGGGCCGCGTTTCCGGCCAGCTCGAGCACCTCAGCCGCGAGGTACTCCATGACGGCGGCGAGGTAGACGGGCGCCCCGGCGCCGACGCGCTCGGCGTAGTTTCCCTTGCGCAGGAGGCGGTGGATTCTGCCGACCGGGAACTGGAGCCCGGCCCTGCTGGAGCGGGACTTTGACTTGCCCTTGACTTTGCCTCCCTTTCCGCGTCCGGACATGGCGATGGGCTGTGGTGTGAAAACGAGACGAGACGAAGGACGGTGCGAGCCGCAGCGAGTCGAGCAGCGGAGTGGCGGCGCCGCCAGGGGTGGGGGTCCTTTATGCTCTCGGGTGCGGCGGCCGGTTGCGCTCGCGGCCCATTGGTCGGCGGCCGCAACGGGGCGAGCTGGTAAAGGTGCGGCGGCGGGGCGCGCTGGGTGCCACTGTGTGGGGAGACGCTGACTAGAGCGGAGCGCTTGCTACTGGTGTTGCTGCCGTACGTTCACGTTCTTGTTTGAGATGCCGCCCAAGACTAGCGGGAAGGCCGCCAAGAAGGCTGGCAAGGCTCAGAAGAACATTTCGAAGGGCGACAAGAAGAAGAAGCGCAAGAGGAAGGAGAGCTATGCCATCTACATCTACAAGGTGCTGAAGCAGGTGCACCCTGACACGGGCATCTCGTCGAAGGCGATGAGCATCATGAACAGCTTCGTGAACGACATTTTCGAGCGCATCGCGGCCGAGGCGTCCCGCCTGGCGCACTACAACAAGCGCTCGACCATCACGTCCCGCGAGATCCAGACCGCTGTGCGGCTGTTGCTGCCTGGCGAGCTGGCCAAGCACGCCGTGAGCGAGGGCACGAAGGCGGTGACCAAGTACACGAGCTCCAAGTAAGGAGGTGGCTCTGGAATGGAAGGAGAGAAGGCTCCTCCGTTGCGAGAGCGGCAAAAACGGCCCTTTTCAGGGCCACCAAATGGCCTTTGCGGGAAGGGCGGAATTGTTGTTGTTGTTGTTTTGTGTGTGAGTGGGTGGACGGCGGCAATAGCTACCGCTTTGGTTGCGACGCGACGGGGTGGGGTGGCCGATGCGATGAATTTGATTGATGGGGGCGCGTCGCGTGTTGCGGGGTACGGCCACGGTGTGACGTGGAATGGAGGCACGTGCGCACAACTCGTTGGTGTTACCTGTCTGCGAGGTGGGGGAAGTGCGATCGGTGATGTGTCCTTTGGATGGAGGTGCCGGTTAGTTACGTGACGGATGGAAACGAAACGCGATTGTTGGGAATGTCAGTGTGTAACGACGGCCGTTTTTTCGGGTCGGTTTGCACGCCATACATGGCGAGGGTGAGATGTGTCTGTAAATGCTGCAGCGTGGAGGCGTGTGAGTGACGTTTAAATGAACGCGCATTGAGACACCAATGTGTATTGCATTGTACGGGCGACACGCACGATGATGTACCTTCCCTCCGACTCTGATTTCGATAGTCGTGTCTGACTGACTGTGTCTGCTTGTGCGTACGACGCACGCACACCGACGTCGTCATTGAAGATGCATGCACGCGTGTCCAGTCCAGTGCAGTACAGTACAGTACAGTAAGCGCGACGCTAGAAGACGACGGTCGCTTTGGCGAATGTGCGCACACGTGTTTGTGTGTGTCGGTGATGTGGTCCGATCCGTCGCCTCTGGGAAACTGTCGATCGGCGCGGTACACCGGCATCACGCAACGGTACGTCTTGAACACCCGTCATACCGTCGCGCTGAGAACGGTTACCGAAAGGTGAACCTCTGTGATCGGTCGAATGTCTGGGCAGAACGTGAGGAGAGAATGGTGGAGGAAAGGACAGAGGGGAAGAAAAAAAGTAGAGAGAGAGAAAAAAGAAAAAAAAACCAAACAAAACGGAGAAACGCGGTGTAGAGCAACGGAACGTTCCCGTGTCGGAGGTGTATTGTAGCCGCACTGAAATGCGTGTAACGGCGCGGCGGCAAGTGTCTGCCGTGGTGAACGTTACCTTTGACGGCTGAATTGTGTGCGTTGCGTTGCGTTGCTTTGCTTTGCTTTCCCGGATGTGTATGTAACGTTCGTTGAGATGGTTCTGAGGAAGAATGTACGACAGTGCCCGTGCCGTCTATGTTCGTGTGCAAAGCCATTGTGTGTGTACGGAATGATGTCTGTAGGTGTTAGTGAACATGTTTTACCAGTGGGGGAAATGGATCGTCGATGGTTGCCGTCACGGTCGAGACAACGCACGCACCCTCCCTCCCTCCCTCCCTCCCTCCCTACATGAAGGTGTCGAGAAAGTGTGTTAACTGGGGTTTGTTTGTCTTTCGTTAAAGGGAAGGGACGAGAGAGAGAGAGAGAGAGAGAGAGAAGCGAAGTGGGGATAGTGCGTTCATTTTGTGTGTGTGTGTGTGTTGTTTCGAGAATTGCGTCCGGGAATGGCGGTGGGCGTGCCCTGCATGTGGCCCGGAAGGCTGTTCGTTTCGCGGTAGTGTGTGGACAGGGGAGGGGCACGCGTAACGCTGCTGGCATGGCATGGCATGGCATTCGGGAGATGGGAGGGGGCAAACGAAGAAAACAAGAAGCGGGGGCTATAAAGACGGGGAGGGGCGCGGTGTGGGTGGCTTGCGCTGCGCTCGGCTGGCGCGTGCGGCGTTGTTTTTGTGCAAAAGAAGAGAAAACGAATGGGTTGCCGGGAGGGGGCCGTTGTTGTGTTGTGGTGTAGCCGCAGACGCGGCTGTCAGTGAACGTGGTGAGACCGACGGATGCGGGAGGGGCGGGGGCGGTGGTGAGAGCGGGGAAAACACTAGAAGAAGGAGAAAAACGCTGCAACCAACATAAAATGAGGCGTTTGTAACCTGCCAGCAACAAAACAACAACAAAAAAAAGGTCTATCAACATTGAATGTAAATGGAAATGGACCCAAGTGTAACCTCCCCGCACAAATAGTCGTAAGTAAGTGAGTGCGTGAATGATGATAAAAATGTGCCAGAATGTTGTTAACGTCCCTAGAAAATGAACGAACGAAGATTGATGGGAAACGCGCGATAATATGATGAATGGAAATAATGAACCATGAACATCTCAAGAGACATAATTGAAAACCCGATAAACGTTGTAAGGGCAGCGCTGGCTGACCTTCGGCCCTGTATTCTGAAACGTCCCCCTTTGAACAACAATGTATACAAAACTGCGCTTAAAGTGACACACTATATTTTGAGCGCAACGCAATCTGACTATCAAAGATCCCTGCAAAAGAATGGCCCTGAGTAACATTAAAGTACACCTTTCGGAAATCACTTACCTCACAAAAATCGTCATTACTCGAAGTACGGCAATACAGCGAGCACCACTACTGCCAGCTAAATAAGAGATTCAAACTACGGAGGGCACTAACTACTGATAGGGATAGTTAGCAAAGTAAAGATTTTAATAGAGAACAACAAACAATGTATTTACCCTTAATATCATCACAAGTCATAATATATGTAATTTGAAAAGTCCGCCATATCTCTCCTCACATGCACCAGTGCTGGCGGCTCACCCCTAACTGCGCAACGGTACGCGCTGTTCACATCCAGCTATAGCAGGTTCATATGACAACAATGCAAACTGGCCACTGACTGCACACGGCACAGGCAGTGATTTTCACACAGAGCGCTACGTGGCATTACCAATAAAAAAAAATGTAAACAAACAGCCTACGTACAAATCAGAATAAAAAACAAAAAAAAAGAGCAAAAGATCGTTACGTCAATGAAAAAAAAAGGCAAAAGAGGAAACAAACTGCATCTATATGTGCTCTTAACTGTAGATACCTGTACACAGCTTCGTGCAATGAATGCCGGCTCACATTTAATTTTTTGATTGTTGGAGGAAATATTCTTTAAATGGAAATGAATGGTTTTACCTTTAAAAAAAAGTTACTTTGGAAACAAAGTATTATTGGGGCATTTTGTTGTGAAGAAAATAGTTACAATTGACATACATTATTAGATTTGCGCAATGCAGCTTCATTACCTTACCTTTTATAACAATATGCATCGTCCCGAACGGAGACCAGAGTCGCGAGAAGAGCACGCCGCCGCCCGCTCAGTACAATCGTCCACTCGCTAATACTGTCGTCGACTGACTACGACCTCTCCCGACCCGCCACATAGAGATGACAACTGTTCCTGCCGACCCGCTACGTGCCACTAGTGTCGTGTGGCGCAGACTAGCGACGATAAGAAACTCTCTGGTCAGAAATTGTGTGGTGCCTCGCCATCGCTGGTAATGAGTACATAGGTGTTTGAGCGCGCGTACCGGAACACGCAGTGCGGAGCCCAGAGACTGTGTTGTCGAGGCCGTCGACGCAGTGCATGTCGGTCGGTCGAGTGCGTGCGGGAGGGCAGAGAGGCAGCGTCGGCACGGAGATGCACGCACGGGGGCTGCGGCGTGGCGCGTTTGCGGTAGGCGCCTTTGGTGGCAACGGCCGGGACAAGCAGCGGTGTATGGTGTGGTGCGGGCCGGACAGGGGCGGCGGAGGAGGAGGAGGCGGCGGCGCGACGATGGCATTGGGGCGGAAACGGGGACGGCGACGGCGGATGTTGAGAGGCGTCACGCGCGGACCGACACAGACGCACAGATAGATAGATAGGAAGAAGAAGGGGCGGCTGGTGAGTGCAATTTAGGCGGTAGACACAAGAGGTCGGCACGGCATTTGCGTGATGTGGCGTTGTGACGGGGTGTGCTCGCTTGCCTCGTTTTGTTGATGCGCGCAGGAAGATGTGCAGAGCAGCGGCGGGCGGCTCGGTTCGGTTTGGCCCGGCGGGCCGCGCTGTTGTCGCGGACGTGAGCGCCCCCTGGCGGGTGGCCGGAGGCGGCGCGGCGTGTTGGACGTGTGGCTGGCGGCAGTGCACAATTGCGAGTGGCTGGCGGTGTGGCGGTTGGCGCGTCGGGCGGCCGAGAGAGAGGAGAGGGTATGTGTTTGCGGGCGCGTTTGCTGCGCGGCGTCGTGCAGGGAGGGCGGGCGCTTGTCGACTGTGAGTGTGTGTGACTGTGTGGCGAATTGGCGGCGTTGTGCTCCGGCCGAAGGCGTCGGGGAAAGGAGAGTTGGTCGTGATGTCATGTCGCGCCGTGTCATGTCTGCGAAACGGCTGCCGAGAGGTGTGGTGGTAGCGAGCCGGTCGGTGTCAGTGCGATGGGAATGTGCGTTTGGCGGTTTCGGTGTGCTTTTTGCGGCGTGAGAGTGGGGCGGGCGGGCAGGCGTGCTGTTGTTGGTTCCTTGTGTCTTGTGTGTAGCTTGATGGCAACGTGGAAGGACGCCTGTTTCCAGCCGTGCGTGTGGTTGTCGACGTTGACTGGTTTGGGGCGTGCCGTTGCACGTGCGTGTTTGGGTCGTTGGTGTGGTTTTGGCTGGCTGGCTGGCTGGCTGGCTGTGTGTACGGTGGATAGTGCAGTAGTTGTGTCGTTGCCACGGGCGTCGGGTGCGGCTGCGCGTAGTGGCGGAAAGGTGTCGCGTGACTTTGTGAATGGAGTGGGGCGGGGAAAGGAGCAGCGTGCCGCTGCGTCGTGGCCGTTAGCCAGAGGCTGTGCTTTGATAGTTTTGTGGACGGTTCGTGCGAGGCGATTTGTTGCCTGCCCTATGTTTGTTTGTTGTTTTTGGAGACGACGACTGGTTGGTGGCGTGCGCGCGAGCGAAGTGGCGGTGTGCGTTTCCCGTGCCGACTGCCGACTGCCGGCTGGCGACAGGTGCGCCGTCGGTGGGGTGGGTGGCCGGCACAAGTAGAGGCGGCGGCGTCGTTGCGGTGTGTTTGTGTTGTCGGCGACAGCTGTTTGTGCGGTGCGTGTGAATGGTGGTGCAAACGTGTGCTGGCGTTGAGGCTGCGACCGCGGCGTGTTGTTGGTTGATGTTGAACAGCGGCTGTGTGCGGTGGTGGTGTTGCCGCACGTGCATCCGGCCCGGCGCGGAAAGCGCAGTTGCGGCGGCCCTTCGGTGCCAGCCACGTCGCGTGAGCGGCGGGTTGCTCTGGTCGACACGTGGTGCTCTGGTTTGTTGTTTGGTGCCCTTTGGCCGGTGGGTGGTCCGTGTGTCTCGGTATCTGGTCGTGGTCGTGCTGCCCGTTTGTCGGCGTTGTCTGTGGCTTCGCTTTTGTTTTTGTTTTTGCGGCGTGCCGACGACCCGACGCGACCTTTACACCCAAAGTGTGGCGCCCGAAGGTGAACCAACGTAATCCGACCTCGGCGCTTAAGCTCTAAGCCTAAGCTGAGCGAACCGAACCTGTGTAGCGTTGCGTAGCGTGAGGTGAGGTGCGGTGAGGTCAGCCTCAGCGCCAAGTAAGCCAAGCTGTCCGGCCGTGAGGTGGGTGGGTAGGTAGGTGCGGCTGCTGCGGCCACCTGACGCCCGACGTGTGTTTGAATGCTTAACCTAAGTTTGAGGCTTAACCTAACCCAAGTGGCCTTAACCTAACCTAACCTAACCTCGGACGCCCGACGTGTGGTTTGAATGCTTAACCTAAGTTTGACGCTTAACCTAACACCGACCCTTAACCTAACCCAAGTGCCCCTAACCTAACCTAACCTAACCTTAATGTAACGTAACGTAACCTAACCTCTGACGCCTGACGTGTGTTTTGAATGCTTAACCTAACCCAAGTGCCCTTAACCTAACCCACGTCCACCGAACCTAACCGAGACGTGTGAACCTAATGTCTAACTCGTAACGCGTGATGTTGGCTGTCGTGTGTGCTGACGGCAGATTGGGTTGGTCTGTAGTTGCGGATTTCGGTTTGCCTCGGGCGAGGGGTTGGCTCGTAAGCGGCGAGGGGCGCTCCGGCGGAGCATGTTGCTTTGCAGGCGGCGCCCGTTTTTTGCGGCGGGCACAATTGAAATTGTTGGGAAACGAACGAAAGGGCTGTGAATGTTGGCGGGCGAGAGGAGGAGGACGTGGCCCGACGGCTGCGGGCCGATCGGGAAACGGTGGGAGGGCGATGGGGCGGCGGAGGTGCGTTTGCACGGCCGTCATCGCCGCACGCCTCCTCTTGTGTGGCTGTGGCGCCGGCCGCGCTGGCCGGGCTGCCGCGGCGACGGTGTGGGGCCTTTGCCGAAGGTTTGGCCATTGTGGCCGGTCGCCGGCTGGGGCTGTGGGGGCGGCATTTGGGCGTGGGCGGCGATTCTCGGCGGGCCGACCCAGGCTGTAGCGCGCGGTGGCTGCAGTTTGGCCGTGGTTTGCGGCGCTGCCGTGGCGACTGGTTGGCGACTGTGGTGTGGCTGTGTGTAGCCCCATCCTCGGTGGTTTGAAAGGCGCGGGTGGTTGTGGCGCAGGTGTGGGGCTGCTCCGCACAGGCTGTCGGACGTTGGGCGGTAGCAAGCGCGGGAGGCGCGGCGCGGCGGCGCGCAGAGTGGCGGCCGCTCTCTCGGCCGTCCGCGCCCGCCCGCGACACTGGCTGGGCCTGTGGCGCGAGGCGGCTATTCCTCTGCTGTGCGCTCCGCTCGCTGCGTGTCTCTTCTCGCTCTCGCTGCTCGCTGTGTTGTGTGTTAACGCGCGTCGTCGAAATGGCAGATCAGGCGGCTACGAACGAGACTGCTGCGGCACCCGCCGCCACCGGCACTACGAAGAAGGCAAAGTCTGCGTCGTCTGCGAAGAAGCCGCGCGCCAAGCCTGCGCACCCGCGCACCTCTGAGATGGTGACGGCCGCCATCAAGAGTCTGAAGGAGCGCGGCGGATCGTCGCTGCAGGCGATCAAGAAGTACATTGCCGCGCACTACAAGCTGGACGCGGAGAAGCTGGCGCCGTTTATCAAGAAGTACCTCAAGTCGGCCGTGGTGGCGGGCGAGCTGGTGCAGACGAAGGGGAAGGGCGCGTCCGGCTCTTTCAAGCTTGCCGGCGCCGGCGGCGGGGCGGCTGAGGGCGGCAAGGCTCGTGCTGGCGGTGCCAAGAAGAAGCGCGCCGCTCCGGCCAGCAAGGAGAAGAAGGGTGCCCGTGCGGCCGGCGCAAAGAAGGCTGGTGGCGTGAAGGCGGCGACTGGTCGGAAGGCGGGCGCCGCCAAGAAGGCGTCTGCGGCGTCGGCCGCTCCCGCCGGTGCGAAGAAGGCGGCTGCTGCCAAGCCGGCCAAGGCCAAGTCGCCGTCGAAGGCGAAGAAGGCCGCCAAGGTTCCGACGAAGAAGCCGAAGGCGCCGCGCCCGAAGAAGGCGACGACGCCGTCTAAGGCGAAGGCGTCGCCCAAGAAGAAGAAGTAGAGGAGAAGAAGAAAGGAATGGGAAAGGAAAGGAAGGGTTGGCGGTTGACTCCGTCGTCCCCACCCCCCCCCCCGTCCCCGTCGTCTAGTGGCGCGCAAGAGACGCGCGGCCCAAAACGGCCCTTCTCAGGGCCATCAAAGCACGTCGGGAAGGTTTTGATTGTCGTGTTGCGGTGTGGTTGTGCCGTCTGGCGTTTCTGTATGCCCGTGTGTGGATACTGTTTGCGTGCCGTGGTGGTTGGATTGCGGGGGGTCGGTGGCGGGTGCGGGCGGCGGTAGCGGTTGCTTGTCGCCGTTTTTGGTCGCGGCCGGCCGACGGTTGGTTTGTGTCATGTTGTTTGAATACTTTGGTTTGTCTGTCTGTTTGCCTGCCTTCTCCTCGGATGTGTCTTGTCTTGGTTGTGTGTGTGTTCTTGCAACGGGGGCGGGGGACGTTGAGATGTGGAAAGGGTCGGTGGCGTTGGACGAGCCTGCGTGCCTGGCTGGCCGTTGGTGCGGGTTTTTTGTTTTGTTTGTTTGTTTCGAAACGAAGCGGCGGCCGGCCAGCCACCCGTGTGGTTGACGGCGTCGGCCGATGGGTGTTGTGCGCTTTGAGCGCCGCGCCGGGGAGGGATGATGTTGATTGATTGTTGCGCGCGCCAGCAAGCTGGCAGAGGAGAGCGGCTGTGGCGGACGGACGGGAAGTGGAAGCGGTGTTTTGTCTTTGGTTCTCTGGTTGTGGGGCGAGAGGCGACCGACAAAGTTTGCTCGCGACGGAGTGATGTTAGTGGCCCTTAAAAGGGCCGTTTTGTTTGTTTGCGTGCGTGGGCGGTGCCCAGCGGCTGGCGCGGTGTTTAGGCGCGCTCGCCGCGGATGCGGCGCGCGAGCTGGATGTCCTTGGGCATGATGGTGACGCGCTTGGCGTGGATTGCGCACAGGTTGGTGTCTTCGAAGAGGCCGACGAGGTAGGCCTCGCTGGCCTCCTGCAGGGCCATGACCGCGGAGCTCTGGAAGCGCAGGTCGGTCTTGAAGTCCTGGGCGATCTCGCGCACTAGGCGCTGGAATGGCAGCTTGCGGATGAGCAGCTCTGTGCTCTTCTGGTAGCGCCTGATTTCTCGCAGGGCGACGGTGCCCGGCCTGTAGCGGTGGGGCTTCTTGACGCCGCCGGTGGCGGGCGCGCTCTTCCTCGCCGCCTTGGTGGCGAGCTGTTTGCGCGGCGCCTTTCCGCCGGTGGACTTGCGGGCCGTTTGCTTTGTGCGGGCCATAGCGGTAGCGGAGCGGCGTGGAGGCGAGCGAGGTGCTGCGTCGGGTGCTGCCTTGACGACACGGGCGCGCGCCAGCCACCGTGGTGCGCTTATATGCCCTCGGTTGCGCGTGGTGGGGGGAGGGCGGGCCAGAGTCTATATAGGGGGGCTGGCGCGTGCGCTGGGCGCAGACCGTAGCCGACTCGCTAGCGCCGGGTGAGGAGCCAGCCGCTGCAGCAGACGTTTTGCTTGCCTGAGCTTTTTTGAGGATTTAGAAGAGATGACTGGCCGCGGCAAGGGAGGAAAGGGGCTCGGCAAGGGTGGCGCCAAGCGGCACCGCAAGGTGTTGCGCGACAACATCCAGGGCATCACGAAGCCCGCGATCCGCCGCCTGGCTCGCAGGGGCGGCGTGAAGCGCATCTCTGGTCTGATCTACGAGGAGACCCGCGGAGTGCTGAAGGTGTTCCTGGAGAACGTGATCCGCGACGCGGTGACGTACACTGAGCACGCCAAGCGCAAGACTGTGACGGCCATGGACGTGGTGTACGCCCTGAAGAGGCAGGGGCGCACCCTGTACGGTTTCGGCGGTTAGGCGCGTCGCAGCCGGTGTGCTGTGCCGCGTTGGCCTTCCCGCGGCCGTGGGAGAGACGAAAACGGCCCTTTTCAGGGCCACCACACTGTTCGGAAATTGAAAAGTGCGAAAGAGTCTGTGTTGTTGCTGCGTGTGTTGCCTGCCTGCCTGCCTGCCTGCCTTCTTTCTTTCATTCTTCATTTCGTTTTCGTTTGACTGACGTGACGTGACTGGGAGAAAGGAAAGGAAGCGGGTCTTGTGGCTGTGTGTGCGAGAGAGGGCGTTTTGTGTTTGCTTTGTTTATCGATCGATGGAGATGCCGGGCTGTGTGTTGTTGTTGTTGTTGTTGTTGTTGTGCGAGAGGCGGTGAATATTTGCGCGGTTTGGCTGTGTGTGTTTGCGGCGGCGTTGGAGTTGCCGAGGCAAGGCGTGCCGATAGGCGGCCGGATCAGCTGTTTCGTTTGTTTGGGGCGCGCGGGAGTGGAGGGCGGTGTGTCGACACGCTCCTCTCGCAGTGGTCATTATTGCTGTCGTTGTCTTGTCGTTTGGAAGGCGACTGTGCGTGCGTGGAGGTGCTTGAGGCAAACGAAACAAAACAAGGTGTGTGTGTGTGTGTGTGTGTGTGTGTGTTGGGCCACACGGGCTGTGGACGACAAGATGGCGGCGGCTCTTCTTGTTCTTCTCTCTTTTAGTCCTCTTACCGTTAGAGGGGGAGTTGGTGGAGGTTATTGTCGCCTGTGGACATTTGCTCCTCTTTTCTGTGTGTTGTTCTTATCTTCGGTACTGTGCTTGTTTTCGGACGTTGCTGTTTGTTGAGAGTGATTATGTGTTCTGTCTGTGCTACTGCTGGAGCAGCGACTCTCGGGTCTTGCACATCTGTCCCTGTGGTGTTCATATCGCCCAAGGGTCAAGACGTAACAGTCATTTTCTGACTTCCGCGCGGTGGCGTAGAACGCTTGTGCCAGGGCGCGGAATCGTGTTGTGAGTGGTTCTATGCAGGTCTGCCGCGGGGACGTGTAAGGCCCGTCGTAGAGCGCTCTGCTTTGGACCCTTCTGTAGGCGATGCATCGTCGATCTGGCTGCACAGCCCCATACAGGGCGCGCATATTCCAGTATCGCTACGCCTGTTGCGGGGTCGAGGGAACAGGGTACAGGATCTGCATCCTGGCGTGAGCGTTTGTGCCAAGTTCCCCTATGTGACACTTGGATGTCAGGCGTGACACCGAGGTACCTCGCAGAATTTCTCCCCCCTGCAATCGTAGCAGTTGGTATGGTCTTGTTGCCGGCGGCGGCTGTGGAAGTGAAGTTAAAGTAAAGTGCGGCGAGGACGACTGCAATTTTGCTTTGGACGTAGGTTTGTGTGGTGGCCCTGAAAAGGGCCGATTGTTGTGAGCCGGGCCGGCAAAGCGCGTTGCGTGCAGGGGAGCACGCAGCGCTGCTGGGCGGCGGGTCCGCGTGCCGATTGCCTGGCCTCTCTGTTTAGGCCTTCTTCTCGGTCTTCTTTGGCAGCAGGACGGCCTGGATGTTGGGCAGGACACCACCCTGTGCGATGGTGACGCCCGACAGGAGCTTGTTGAGCTCCTCGTCGTTGCGGATGGCAAGCTGCAGGTGGCGCGGGATGATGCGCGTCTTCTTGTTGTCGCGGGCCGCGTTTCCGGCCAGCTCGAGCACCTCAGCCGCGAGGTACTCCATGACGGCGGCGAGGTAGACGGGCGCCCCGGCGCCGACGCGCTCGGCGTAGTTTCCCTTGCGCAGGAGGCGGTGGATTCTGCCGACCGGGAACTGGAGCCCGGCCCTGCTGGAGCGGGACTTTGACTTGCCCTTGACTTTGCCTCCCTTTCCGCGTCCGGACATGGCGATGGGCTGTGGTGTGAAAACGAGACGAGACGAAGGACGGTGCGAGCCGCAGCGAGTCGAGCAGCGGAGTGGCGGCGCCGCCAGGGGTGGGGGTCCTTTATGCTCTCGGGTGCGGCGGCCGGTTGCGCTCGCGGCCCATTGGTCGGCGGCCGCAACGGGGCGAGCTGGTAAAGGTGCGGCGGCGGGGCGCGCTGGGTGCCACTGTGTGGGGAGACGCTGACTAGAGAGGAGCGCTTGCTACTGGTGTTGCTGCCGTACGTTCACGTTCTTGTTTGAGATGCCGCCCAAGACTAGCGGGAAGGCCGCCAAGAAGGCTGGCAAGGCTCAGAAGAACATTTCGAAGGGCGACAAGAAGAAGAAGCGCAAGAGGAAGGAGAGCTATGCCATCTACATCTACAAGGTGCTGAAGCAGGTGCACCCTGACACGGGCATCTCGTCGAAGGCGATGAGCATCATGAACAGCTTCGTGAACGACATTTTCGAGCGCATCGCGGCCGAGGCGTCCCGCCTGGCGCACTACAACAAGCGCTCGACCATCACGTCCCGCGAGATCCAGACCGCTGTGCGGCTGTTGCTGCCTGGCGAGCTGGCCAAGCACGCCGTGAGCGAGGGCACGAAGGCGGTGACCAAGTACACGAGCTCCAAGTAAGGAGGTGGCTCTGGAATGGAAGGAGAGAAGGCTCCTCCGTTGCGAGAGCGGCAAAAACGGCCCTTTTCAGGGCCACCAAATGGCCTTTGCGGGAAGGGCGGAATTGTTGTTGTTGTTGTTTTGTGTGTGAGTGGGTGGACGGCGGCAATAGCTACCGCTTTGGTTGCGACGCGACGGGGTGGGGTGGCCGATGCGATGAATTTGATTGATGGGGGCGCGTCGCGTGTTGCGGGGTACGGCCACGGTGTGACGTGGAATGGAGGCACGTGCGCACAACTCGTTGGTGTTACCTGTCTGCGAGGTGGGGGAAGTGCGATCGGTGATGTGTCCTTTGGATGGAGGTGCCGGTTAGTTACGTGACGGATGGAAACGAAACGCGATTGTTGGGAATGTCAGTGTGTAACGACGGCCGTTTTTTCGGGTCGGTTTGCACGCCATACATGGCGAGGGTGAGATGTGTCTGTAAATGCTGCAGCGTGGAGGCGTGTGAGTGACGTTTAAATGAACGCGCATTGAGACACCAATGTGTATTGCATTGTACGGGCGACACGCACGATGATGTACCTTCCCTCCGACTCTGATTTCGATAGTCGTGTCTGACTGACTGTGTCTGCTTGTGCGTACGACGCACGCACACCGACGTCGTCATTGAAGATGCATGCACGCGTGTCCAGTCCAGTGCAGTACAGTACAGTACAGTAAGCGCGACGCTAGAAGACGACGGTCGCTTTGGCGAATGTGCGCACACGTGTTTGTGTGTGTCGGTGATGTGGTCCGATCCGTCGCCTCTGGGAAACTGTCGATCGGCGCGGTACACCGGCATCACGCAACGGTACGTCTTGAACACCCGTCATACCGTCGCGCTGAGAACGGTTACCGAAAGGTGAACCTCTGTGATCGGTCGAATGTCTGGGCAGAACGTGAGGAGAGAATGGTGGAGGAAAGGACAGAGGGGAAGAAAAAAAGTAGAGAGAGAGAAAAAAGAAAAAAAAACCAAACAAAACGGAGAAACGCGGTGTAGAGCAACGGAACGTTCCCGTGTCGGAGGTGTATTGTAGCCGCACTGAAATGCGTGTAACGGCGCGGCGGCAAGTGTCTGCCGTGGTGAACGTTACCTTTGACGGCTGAATTGTGTGCGTTGCGTTGCGTTGCTTTGCTTTGCTTTCCCGGATGTGTATGTAACGTTCGTTGAGATGGTTCTGAGGAAGAATGTACGACAGTGCCCGTGCCGTCTATGTTCGTGTGCAAAGCCATTGTGTGTGTACGGAATGATGTCTGTAGGTGTTAGTGAACATGTTTTACCAGTGGGGGAAATGGATCGTCGATGGTTGCCGTCACGGTCGAGACAACGCACGCACCCTCCCTCCCTCCCTCCCTCCCTCCCTACATGAAGGTGTCGAGAAAGTGTGTTAACTGGGGTTTGTTTGTCTTTCGTTAAAGGGAAGGGACGAGAGAGAGAGAGAGAGAGAGAGAGAAGCGAAGTGGGGATAGTGCGTTCATTTTGTGTGTGTGTGTGTGTTGTTTCGAGAATTGCGTCCGGGAATGGCGGTGGGCGTGCCCTGCATGTGGCCCGGAAGGCTGTTCGTTTCGCGGTAGTGTGTGGACAGGGGAGGGGCACGCGTAACGCTGCTGGCATGGCATGGCATGGCATTCGGGAGATGGGAGGGGGCAAACGAAGAAAACAAGAAGCGGGGGCTATAAAGACGGGGAGGGGCGCGGTGTGGGTGGCTTGCGCTGCGCTCGGCTGGCGCGTGCGGCGTTGTTTTTGTGCAAAAGAAGAGAAAACGAATGGGTTGCCGGGAGGGGGCCGTTGTTGTGTTGTGGTGTAGCCGCAGACGCGGCTGTCAGTGAACGTGGTGAGACCGACGGATGCGGGAGGGGCGGGGGCGGTGGTGAGAGCGGGGAAAACACTAGAAGAAGGAGAAAAACGCTGCAACCAACATAAAATGAGGCGTTTGTAACCTGCCAGCAACAAAACAACAACAAAAAAAAGGTCTATCAACATTGAATGTAAATGGAAATGGACCCAAGTGTAACCTCCCCGCACAAATAGTCGTAAGTAAGTGAGTGCGTGAATGATGATAAAAATGTGCCAGAATGTTGTTAACGTCCCTAGAAAATGAACGAACGAAGATTGATGGGAAACGCGCGATAATATGATGAATGGAAATAATGAACCATGAACATCTCAAGAGACATAATTGAAAACCCGATAAACGTTGTAAGGGCAGCGCTGGCTGACCTTCGGCCCTGTATTCTGAAACGTCCCCCTTTGAACAACAATGTATACAAAACTGCGCTTAAAGTGACACACTATATTTTGAGCGCAACGCAATCTGACTATCAAAGATCCCTGCAAAAGAATGGCCCTGAGTAACATTAAAGTACACCTTTCGGAAATCACTTACCTCACAAAAATCGTCATTACTCGAAGTACGGCAATACAGCGAGCACCACTACTGCCAGCTAAATAAGAGATTCAAACTACGGAGGGCACTAACTACTGATAGGGATAGTTAGCAAAGTAAAGATTTTAATAGAGAACAACAAACAATGTATTTACCCTTAATATCATCACAAGTCATAATATATGTAATTTGAAAAGTCCGCCATATCTCTCCTCACATGCACCAGTGCTGGCGGCTCACCCCTAACTGCGCAACGGTACGCGCTGTTCACATCCAGCTATAGCAGGTTCATATGACAACAATGCAAACTGGCCACTGACTGCACACGGCACAGGCAGTGATTTTCACACAGAGCGCTACGTGGCATTACCAATAAAAAAAAATGTAAACAAACAGCCTACGTACAAATCAGAATAAAAAACAAAAAAAAAGAGCAAAAGATCGTTACGTCAATGAAAAAAAAAGGCAAAAGAGGAAACAAACTGCATCTATATGTGCTCTTAACTGTAGATACCTGTACACAGCTTCGTGCAATGAATGCCGGCTCACATTTAATTTTTTGATTGTTGGAGGAAATATTCTTTAAATGGAAATGAATGGTTTTACCTTTAAAAAAAAGTTACTTTGGAAACAAAGTATTATTGGGGCATTTTGTTGTGAAGAAAATAGTTACAATTGACATACATTATTAGATTTGCGCAATGCAGCTTCATTACCTTACCTTTTATAACAATATGCATCGTCCCGAACGGAGACCAGAGTCGCGAGAAGAGCACGCCGCCGCCCGCTCAGTACAATCGTCCACTCGCTAATACTGTCGTCGACTGACTACGACCTCTCCCGACCCGCCACATAGAGATGACAACTGTTCCTGCCGACCCGCTACGTGCCACTAGTGTCGTGTGGCGCAGACTAGCGACGATAAGAAACTCTCTGGTCAGAGATTGTGTGGTGCCTCGCCATCGCTGGTAATGAGTACATAGGTGTTTGAGCGCGCGTACCGGAACACGCAGTGCGGAGCCCAGAGACTGTGTTGTCGAGGCCGTCGACGCAGTGCATGTCGGTCGGTCGAGTGCGTGCGGGAGGGCAGAGAGGCAGCGTCGGCACGGAGATGCACGCACGGGGGCTGCGGCGTGGCGCGTTTGCGGTAGGCGCCTTTGGTGGCAACGGCCGGGACAAGCAGCGGTGTATGGTGTGGTGCGGGCCGGACAGGGGCGGCGGAGGAGGAGGAGGCGGCGGCGCGACGATGGCATTGGGGCGGAAACGGGGACGGCGACGGCGGATGTTGAGAGGCGTCACGCGCGGACCGACACAGACGCACAGATAGATAGATAGGAAGAAGAAGGGGCGGCTGGTGAGTGCAATTTAGGCGGTAGACACAAGAGGTCGGCACGGCATTTGCGTGATGTGGCGTTGTGACGGGGTGTGCTCGCTTGCCTCGTTTTGTTGATGCGCGCAGGAAGATGTGCAGAGCAGCGGCGGGCGGCTCGGTTCGGTTTGGCCCGGCGGGCCGCGCTGTTGTCGCGGACGTGAGCGCCCCCTGGCGGGTGGCCGGAGGCGGCGCGGCGTGTTGGACGTGTGGCTGGCGGCAGTGCACAATTGCGAGTGGCTGGCGGTGTGGCGGTTGGCGCGTCGGGCGGCCGAGAGAGAGGAGAGGGTATGTGTTTGCGGGCGCGTTTGCTGCGCGGCGTCGTGCAGGGAGGGCGGGCGCTTGTCGACTGTGAGTGTGTGTGACTGTGTGGCGAATTGGCGGCGTTGTGCTCCGGCCGAAGGCGTCGGGGAAAGGAGAGTTGGTCGTGATGTCATGTCGCGCCGTGTCATGTCTGCGAAACGGCTGCCGAGAGGTGTGGTGGTAGCGAGCCGGTCGGTGTCAGTGCGATGGGAATGTGCGTTTGGCGGTTTCGGTGTGCTTTTTGCGGCGTGAGAGTGGGGCGGGCGGGCAGGCGTGCTGTTGTTGGTTCCTTGTGTCTTGTGTGTAGCTTGATGGCAACGTGGAAGGACGCCTGTTTCCAGCCGTGCGTGTGGTTGTCGACGTTGACTGGTTTGGGGCGTGCCGTTGCACGTGCGTGTTTGGGTCGTTGGTGTGGTTTTGGCTGGCTGGCTGGCTGGCTGGCTGTGTGTACGGTGGATAGTGCAGTAGTTGTGTCGTTGCCACGGGCGTCGGGTGCGGCTGCGCGTAGTGGCGGAAAGGTGTCGCGTGACTTTGTGAATGGAGTGGGGCGGGGAAAGGAGCAGCGTGCCGCTGCGTCGTGGCCGTTAGCCAGAGGCTGTGCTTTGATAGTTTTGTGGACGGTTCGTGCGAGGCGATTTGTTGCCTGCCCTATGTTTGTTTGTTGTTTTTGGAGACGACGACTGGTTGGTGGCGTGCGCGCGAGCGAAGTGGCGGTGTGCGTTTCCCGTGCCGACTGCCGACTGCCGGCTGGCGACAGGTGCGCCGTCGGTGGGGTGGGTGGCCGGCACAAGTAGAGGCGGCGGCGTCGTTGCGGTGTGTTTGTGTTGTCGGCGACAGCTGTTTGTGCGGTGCGTGTGAATGGTGGTGCAAACGTGTGCTGGCGTTGAGGCTGCGACCGCGGCGTGTTGTTGGTTGATGTTGAACAGCGGCTGTGTGCGGTGGTGGTGTTGCCGCACGTGCATCCGGCCCGGCGCGGAAAGCGCAGTTGCGGCGGCCCTTCGGTGCCAGCCACGTCGCGTGAGCGGCGGGTTGCTCTGGTCGACACGTGGTGCTCTGGTTTGTTGTTTGGTGCCCTTTGGCCGGTGGGTGGTCCGTGTGTCTCGGTATCTGGTCGTGGTCGTGCTGCCCGTTTGTCGGCGTTGTCTGTGGCTTCGCTTTTGTTTTTGTTTTTGCGGCGTGCCGACGACCCGACGCGACCTTTACACCCAAAGTGTGGCGCCCGAAGGTGAACCAACGTAATCCGACCTCGGCGCTTAAGCTCTAAGCCTAAGCTGAGCGAACCGAACCTGTGTAGCGTTGCGTAGCGTGAGGTGAGGTGCGGTGAGGTCAGCCTCAGCGCCAAGTAAGCCAAGCTGTCCGGCCGTGAGGTGGGTGGGTAGGTAGGTGCGGCTGCTGCGGCCACCTGACGCCCGACGTGTGTTTGAATGCTTAACCTAAGTTTGAGGCTTAACCTAACCCAAGTGGCCTTAACCTAACCTAACCTAACCTCGGACGCCCGACGTGTGGTTTGAATGCTTAACCTAAGTTTGACGCTTAACCTAACACCGACCCTTAACCTAACCCAAGTGCCCCTAACCTAACCTAACCTAACCTTAATGTAACGTAACGTAACCTAACCTCTGACGCCTGACGTGTGTTTTGAATGCTTAACCTAACCCAAGTGCCCTTAACCTAACCCACGTCCACCGAACCTAACCGAGACGTGTGAACCTAATGTCTAACTCGTAACGCGTGATGTTGGCTGTCGTGTGTGCTGACGGCAGATTGGGTTGGTCTGTAGTTGCGGATTTCGGTTTGCCTCGGGCGAGGGGTTGGCTCGTAAGCGGCGAGGGGCGCTCCGGCGGAGCATGTTGCTTTGCAGGCGGCGCCCGTTTTTTGCGGCGGGCACAATTGAAATTGTTGGGAAACGAACGAAAGGGCTGTGAATGTTGGCGGGCGAGAGGAGGAGGACGTGGCCCGACGGCTGCGGGCCGATCGGGAAACGGTGGGAGGGCGATGGGGCGGCGGAGGTGCGTTTGCACGGCCGTCATCGCCGCACGCCTCCTCTTGTGTGGCTGTGGCGCCGGCCGCGCTGGCCGGGCTGCCGCGGCGACGGTGTGGGGCCTTTGCCGAAGGTTTGGCCATTGTGGCCGGTCGCCGGCTGGGGCTGTGGGGGCGGCATTTGGGCGTGGGCGGCGATTCTCGGCGGGCCGACCCAGGCTGTAGCGCGCGGTGGCTGCAGTTTGGCCGTGGTTTGCGGCGCTGCCGTGGCGACTGGTTGGCGACTGTGGTGTGGCTGTGTGTAGCCCCATCCTCGGTGGTTTGAAAGGCGCGGGTGGTTGTGGCGCAGGTGTGGGGCTGCTCCGCACAGGCTGTCGGACGTTGGGCGGTAGCAAGCGCGGGAGGCGCGGCGCGGCGGCGCGCAGAGTGGCGGCCGCTCTCTCGGCCGTCCGCGCCCGCCCGCGACACTGGCTGGGCCTGTGGCGCGAGGCGGCTATTCCTCTGCTGTGCGCTCCGCTCGCTGCGTGTCTCTTCTCGCTCTCGCTGCTCGCTGTGTTGTGTGTTAACGCGCGTCGTCGAAATGGCAGATCAGGCGGCTACGAACGAGACTGCTGCGGCACCCGCCGCCACCGGCACTACGAAGAAGGCAAAGTCTGCGTCGTCTGCGAAGAAGCCGCGCGCCAAGCCTGCGCACCCGCGCACCTCTGAGATGGTGACGGCCGCCATCAAGAGTCTGAAGGAGCGCGGCGGATCGTCGCTGCAGGCGATCAAGAAGTACATTGCCGCGCACTACAAGCTGGACGCGGAGAAGCTGGCGCCGTTTATCAAGAAGTACCTCAAGTCGGCCGTGGTGGCGGGCGAGCTGGTGCAGACGAAGGGGAAGGGCGCGTCCGGCTCTTTCAAGCTTGCCGGCGCCGGCGGCGGGGCGGCTGAGGGCGGCAAGGCTCGTGCTGGCGGTGCCAAGAAGAAGCGCGCCGCTCCGGCCAGCAAGGAGAAGAAGGGTGCCCGTGCGGCCGGCGCAAAGAAGGCTGGTGGCGTGAAGGCGGCGACTGGTCGGAAGGCGGGCGCCGCCAAGAAGGCGTCTGCGGCGTCGGCCGCTCCCGCCGGTGCGAAGAAGGCGGCTGCTGCCAAGCCGGCCAAGGCCAAGTCGCCGTCGAAGGCGAAGAAGGCCGCCAAGGTTCCGACGAAGAAGCCGAAGGCGCCGCGCCCGAAGAAGGCGACGACGCCGTCTAAGGCGAAGGCGTCGCCCAAGAAGAAGAAGTAGAGGAGAAGAAGAAAGGAATGGGAAAGGAAAGGAAGGGTTGGCGGTTGACTCCGTCGTCCCCACCCCCCCCCCCGTCCCCGTCGTCTAGTGGCGCGCAAGAGACGCGCGGCCCAAAACGGCCCTTCTCAGGGCCATCAAAGCACGTCGGGAAGGTTTTGATTGTCGTGTTGCGGTGTGGTTGTGCCGTCTGGCGTTTCTGTATGCCCGTGTGTGGATACTGTTTGCGTGCCGTGGTGGTTGGATTGCGGGGGGTCGGTGGCGGGTGCGGGCGGCGGTAGCGGTTGCTTGTCGCCGTTTTTGGTCGCGGCCGGCCGACGGTTGGTTTGTGTCATGTTGTTTGAATACTTTGGTTTGTCTGTCTGTTTGCCTGCCTTCTCCTCGGATGTGTCTTGTCTTGGTTGTGTGTGTGTTCTTGCAACGGGGGCGGGGGACGTTGAGATGTGGAAAGGGTCGGTGGCGTTGGACGAGCCTGCGTGCCTGGCTGGCCGTTGGTGCGGGTTTTTTGTTTTGTTTGTTTGTTTCGAAACGAAGCGGCGGCCGGCCAGCCACCCGTGTGGTTGACGGCGTCGGCCGATGGGTGTTGTGCGCTTTGAGCGCCGCGCCGGGGAGGGATGATGTTGATTGATTGTTGCGCGCGCCAGCAAGCTGGCAGAGGAGAGCGGCTGTGGCGGACGGACGGGAAGTGGAAGCGGTGTTTTGTCTTTGGTTCTCTGGTTGTGGGGCGAGAGGCGACCGACAAAGTTTGCTCGCGACGGAGTGATGTTAGTGGCCCTTAAAAGGGCCGTTTTGTTTGTTTGCGTGCGTGGGCGGTGCCCAGCGGCTGGCGCGGTGTTTAGGCGCGCTCGCCGCGGATGCGGCGCGCGAGCTGGATGTCCTTGGGCATGATGGTGACGCGCTTGGCGTGGATTGCGCACAGGTTGGTGTCTTCGAAGAGGCCGACGAGGTAGGCCTCGCTGGCCTCCTGCAGGGCCATGACCGCGGAGCTCTGGAAGCGCAGGTCGGTCTTGAAGTCCTGGGCGATCTCGCGCACTAGGCGCTGGAATGGCAGCTTGCGGATGAGCAGCTCTGTGCTCTTCTGGTAGCGCCTGATTTCTCGCAGGGCGACGGTGCCCGGCCTGTAGCGGTGGGGCTTCTTGACGCCGCCGGTGGCGGGCGCGCTCTTCCTCGCCGCCTTGGTGGCGAGCTGTTTGCGCGGCGCCTTTCCGCCGGTGGACTTGCGGGCCGTTTGCTTTGTGCGGGCCATAGCGGTAGCGGAGCGGCGTGGAGGCGAGCGAGGTGCTGCGTCGGGTGCTGCCTTGACGACACGGGCGCGCGCCAGCCACCGTGGTGCGCTTATATGCCCTCGGTTGCGCGTGGTGGGGGGAGGGCGGGCCAGAGTCTATATAGGGGGGCTGGCGCGTGCGCTGGGCGCAGACCGTAGCCGACTCGCTAGCGCCGGGTGAGGAGCCAGCCGCTGCAGCAGACGTTTTGCTTGCCTGAGCTTTTTTGAGGATTTAGAAGAGATGACTGGCCGCGGCAAGGGAGGAAAGGGGCTCGGCAAGGGTGGCGCCAAGCGGCACCGCAAGGTGTTGCGCGACAACATCCAGGGCATCACGAAGCCCGCGATCCGCCGCCTGGCTCGCAGGGGCGGCGTGAAGCGCATCTCTGGTCTGATCTACGAGGAGACCCGCGGAGTGCTGAAGGTGTTCCTGGAGAACGTGATCCGCGACGCGGTGACGTACACTGAGCACGCCAAGCGCAAGACTGTGACGGCCATGGACGTGGTGTACGCCCTGAAGAGGCAGGGGCGCACCCTGTACGGTTTCGGCGGTTAGGCGCGTCGCAGCCGGTGTGCTGTGCCGCGTTGGCCTTCCCGCGGCCGTGGGAGAGACGAAAACGGCCCTTTTCAGGGCCACCACACTGTTCGGAAATTGAAAAGTGCGAAAGAGTCTGTGTTGTTGCTGCGTGTGTTGCCTGCCTGCCTGCCTGCCTGCCTTCTTTCTTTCATTCTTCATTTCGTTTTCGTTTGACTGACGTGACGTGACTGGGAGAAAGGAAAGGAAGCGGGTCTTGTGGCTGTGTGTGCGAGAGAGGGCGTTTTGTGTTTGCTTTGTTTATCGATCGATGGAGATGCCGGGCTGTGTGTTGTTGTTGTTGTTGTTGTTGTTGTGCGAGAGGCGGTGAATATTTGCGCGGTTTGGCTGTGTGTGTTTGCGGCGGCGTTGGAGTTGCCGAGGCAAGGCGTGCCGATAGGCGGCCGGATCAGCTGTTTCGTTTGTTTGGGGCGCGCGGGAGTGGAGGGCGGTGTGTCGACACGCTCCTCTCGCAGTGGTCATTATTGCTGTCGTTGTCTTGTCGTTTGGAAGGCGACTGTGCGTGCGTGGAGGTGCTTGAGGCAAACGAAACAAAACAAGGTGTGTGTGTGTGTGTGTGTGTGTGTGTGTGTTGGGCCACACGGGCTGTGGACGACAAGATGGCGGCGGCTCTTCTTGTTCTTCTCTCTTTTAGTCCTCTTACCGTTAGAGGGGGAGTTGGTGGAGGTTATTGTCGCCTGTGGACATTTGCTCCTCTTTTCTGTGTGTTGTTCTTATCTTCGGTACTGTGCTTGTTTTCGGACGTTGCTGTTTGTTGAGAGTGATTATGTGTTCTGTCTGTGCTACTGCTGGAGCAGCGACTCTCGGGTCTTGCACATCTGTCCCTGTGGTGTTCATATCGCCCAAGGGTCAAGACGTAACAGTCATTTTCTGACTTCCGCGCGGTGGCGTAGAACGCTTGTGCCAGGGCGCGGAATCGTGTTGTGAGTGGTTCTATGCAGGTCTGCCGCGGGGACGTGTAAGGCCCGTCGTAGAGCGCTCTGCTTTGGACCCTTCTGTAGGCGATGCATCGTCGATCTGGCTGCACAGCCCCATACAGGGCGCGCATATTCCAGTATCGCTACGCCTGTTGCGGGGTCGAGGGAACAGGGTACAGGATCTGCATCCTGGCGTGAGCGTTTGTGCCAAGTTCCCCTATGTGACACTTGGATGTCAGGCGTGACACCGAGGTACCTCGCAGAATTTCTCCCCCCTGCAATCGTAGCAGTTGGTATGGTCTTGTTGCCGGCGGCGGCTGTGGAAGTGAAGTTAAAGTAAAGTGCGGCGAGGACGACTGCAATTTTGCTTTGGACGTAGGTTTGTGTGGTGGCCCTGAAAAGGGCCGATTGTTGTGAGCCGGGCCGGCAAAGCGCGTTGCGTGCAGGGGAGCACGCAGCGCTGCTGGGCGGCGGGTCCGCGTGCCGATTGCCTGGCCTCTCTGTTTAGGCCTTCTTCTCGGTCTTCTTTGGCAGCAGGACGGCCTGGATGTTGGGCAGGACACCACCCTGTGCGATGGTGACGCCCGACAGGAGCTTGTTGAGCTCCTCGTCGTTGCGGATGGCAAGCTGCAGGTGGCGCGGGATGATGCGCGTCTTCTTGTTGTCGCGGGCCGCGTTTCCGGCCAGCTCGAGCACCTCAGCCGCGAGGTACTCCATGACGGCGGCGAGGTAGACGGGCGCCCCGGCGCCGACGCGCTCGGCGTAGTTTCCCTTGCGCAGGAGGCGGTGGATTCTGCCGACCGGGAACTGGAGCCCGGCCCTGCTGGAGCGGGACTTTGACTTGCCCTTGACTTTGCCTCCCTTTCCGCGTCCGGACATGGCGATGGGCTGTGGTGTGAAAACGAGACGAGACGAAGGACGGTGCGAGCCGCAGCGAGTCGAGCAGCGGAGTGGCGGCGCCGCCACCAGCTCGCACATTTTGTACCCTTACCTTGAGGGTGACTAGAGGTGAAGTTTTTGTCCTCAGACATTTACTTCAATTGGGAAATGAGTGGTTGTTTTTTTTGTGTCTTAACTTTTGTGGTATGTCTTATGTGGTTATGTGCGTGTTTGCTACTTTAACTTGTACTGCCTGATCTATGGCGATTTGTGGGTGATGATGGTGGTGGATTGATGGGGGTGAGAGAGGGTGATGTGATGGAGGGCGAGTGTGTGTTTAGTCAAAGAATATTGACCTGGGTGTTTTGTGACGCTTGGTGTTGGGGTCGTATTGACCCAGTGAGTTTATGAGGGGGTTTGTTGACCTGCTAGCTGTTTCGTAGAACGCTTTAGCTAGGTCAACAAAACGTTGCTGTAGTCGTATCACGTCCGCAGACGCGTGTAGGTCGTCTGTGGGGAATCGGGAGGGGAGGTGTAAGGCTCGTTTGAGGGCCCTATTTTGTACCCTTTGGAGTTTGAGTACGTGCGTCTTGGCCGCATAGCCCCATACTGGGCACGCGTATTCCATTATGGGGCGTATGAGGGTGCAGTAGACGCGTACTCCTAGGTCTGCTGTTAGCCCGCTACCAGTATTAAGTACCGGGTATAGTACGCTCAGGCGAGCGCTGGCTCGGCGGCGCAGGTCATCTATATGCGCCTGCCATGTCAGCCTCTTATCTAGGGTCACCCCTAGATACTTTGCGGTATTGCGCCAGGGCAGTTCTTGCCCGTTTAATCTTAGATTTAGGGGTGGTCGCCTGCGAGGTCCTCGCGGTCCTAATCGGCGCGTAATCATCATTGCCTGGGTCTTGCCGCTGTTAATTGTGATGCGCCACCTCTTAGACCATTCCTCTGTGGCGTTGAGAACTCTTTGGAGGCGTCTTGTGACCAGATCCCTGTTTGGGTTGCGGGTGAAAAATGCAGTATCATCTGCATATTGTGCAGTGTGCACCAGGGGTGAGGTGGGTGTGTCTGCCGTGTACAGGCTGTACAGGACAGGTCCTAGCACCGATCCCTGGGGCACCCCTGCACGTATGCGTCTTTTTGTCGACAGGGAGTTGTCAACCCTGACGGAAAATGTCCTATTCGAGAGATAGCTTTTGAGTAGCTTTACCATCGTCCCGGGGAAGCCTTGTGTGTATAGTTTGTACAATAACCCATTGTGCCATACGGAATCGAAGGCTTTGGCTACATCAAGTAGCACTATCCCACAGTAGCTTCTGCGGTTGAAGGCCTCGGTGGCTGCTTCAACGACTCTCATGATCTGTTGGGGGGCGGAGTGTTTCTGCCTGAATCCGAACTGGAAGTCAGGCAGAACTTGCTCTCTGGAGATGTGTTGCTCAATGGGTGTGACTAGGAGGCGCTCGTAGATTTTACTGAGAGTGGGCAGAAGACTAATCGGTCTGTAGTGCTGTGGGAATAATGGGTCCTTACCGGGTTTAGCTATCGCGACCACCTCCGCGTGTTTCCAGCACGCTGGAAACTCGCGGGATCGAGTAATCTCGTTGAAGACGTTCGCGATGTGTGTGATTGCCAATGGCGGGAGGTTCTTAACTAACTGGTTTGTGAGCCGGTCGTGGCCTGGAGCCTTTTTGTTGGGCAGGGACCTAATGACTTTTGCCACGTCTTCTGGGGCGAAAAGTGGAATGTGTTCATTCTCGTCGTCTTCAGCTGCAAGGAATACTGCAAGCTGCTGACGGACTATGATTTCGTGGTCCTCGTCCTGCGCCTCTGCTGGTTGAAACTGTTGTTCGAACGAGTCGGCGAGCGCGTTGGCCTTGTCGACAGGGCTGAAGACAAGGCTTCCACGCGCGCCGTGCAGAGGCGGCATACGCGCGCGTGTTCGTGTGAATTGCTTGGTAGCTTGCCATAGGCTGTTGTCGTCTACTTTGAGGGCTGATAGGCGGGCAGACCATTGCTGGTTGCGGTGCTCATTGAGTGCTACTTTCAACTCTCTCTGTAGACGGTTGAGCAGCCTCCTAGTTGCCGGATTTCTTGTTATTTTCCATTCTTTTGCGACCCTGTTTTTGTGCCTAATTTGCGCAAGCAGGTGCTCCGGGAGTTGTATTTGAGGAGGCGGGCCTTCCCGCTGCCGGGGTGTGGCCTCCTCAGCAGCCTGCAGGATCGTGTTGGTGAGGTCTTTAAGCGCCTGTTCTGCAGTATCTGCAGTTGGAGGCGGGGCGCGAGCTATTTCAGAAGCGACATTTACCTGAAAGCGCTCCCAGTTTGTGTGCTTATACGACACCTGGTGTTGTGGGAGAGCTACCCTTTCTCCCACATCGACCTCGAATATAACTGGGTTGTGATCGGAGGACATTCTGTTTATTGTTCTCGCAGTCACGAAGCCTGTTATTCTCCTTGTGAGAGCTATGTCGAGGACGTCTGGCCGGCCTCCGTTTTTAGGGAAGTGTGTCGGCTCTTCTGGGCCCCAGACGTCGAACTGGTGGTCTCGCGCGAGTCGTTGCAGTTGACGACCGGCTCTGGTCGTGACTCTAGAGTGCCAGTCTGCATGTTTTGCATTGAGGTCTCCTCCTATTAGGAGCTTGCCTCTGATTTGTGCAAGTGCGGGAATGTCGTCCTCATCTAAAGTTGGGGTCGGTTGGCGGTAAGCTGCAACGACTGTGAGGGGGCCTGTAACTGTGGCTATTTCCACAGCTACCGTTTCTAACGAGCGGGTAGCTGGAGGGAATATCTGGTGGTGGGGGATCCCTCTCTTTACGTATATGGCCACCCCGCCTCCTGCGGTTGGCCTATCACGTCTGTAACTGTTATAGTTTGGGACTGCCGCTTTTACTCCCGGTTTAAGGTGTGTTTCGGACATCATGCAAACGTCGATATTAAGCTCCTTCATGAGCTCTCGGAACTCCATGACTTGGTTGAAGATGCCGTCTGCGTTAAAGACGCACATTTTCAGACCTTGAATATGGGGGCGTCTATCCATGTTTGGCTGTTGTTGTTGCTTGGGAAGTCGCTGAGGGATGCGACTGCTTAACTGCTGCTTGTAGGGCGGCGAGGATCTGTGCGTTTTGCTGCTGAATTTCCCGCATCATCTGTGCAAGAAGATTCAGAGTTTGGGACATGACTCCCAGCACAGGATCGTCAGTGGCAGGCGAGGGGGCAGCCTCGCTCAGACTTTGGGTGACAGGATGTCTGCCATCGGTCTGGCGGACCGTGCCCTCCGCCCGCCGCAGACTGGTCTTTGGGGCAGGGGTTAGGACTTCCCTAGGGCATTCTCCGTCGTTAGGGATCTGGTCTGGGGGAGGAGTGTCCTGGGTTGTTTCCGGTGAGCGTCGGCCGCTAGATTCCGGTCCCACCTCGGCCGGCAGAGGGGCGCTACTACGCGCCTCAGTGTCGGCCGCGATGTTTGCGAACGTCGCGGCGGCCGTCACCTCCCGGGATTTGCCTCTGTAGGCCGGCCTGTCTCGTCTTGTCATTTCAGGTCGGCTTGGGGGTTTAGCTTGGGGCTTGTTTGGAGGTGCATTCGTGCCTCGGTAGCGTTGGGCGTAGTTCTTATGAACCCTGCATCCCAGGTAGCTGGCGGTGTGCCCTTCGCCGCATAGCGCACACTTTATTTTTGGGTCGTCTATTTTTATTTGGCAGGTCCTGGAGTCATGTCCCTCCGCACACTTCCTGCATCGTACAGGCATGTCGCAGTGTGAGGCCACATGTCCCAGTCCCTGACACCTAAAACATTGCTGCGATCGGTTTTTCTTTTTTAGCAGCTCGGTGGTTACAGGGATTTGGAGGACACTCCTCAAGGGCTTTTTGTTTATAGGAGTGTCTGGCATTATGGCGAGGTATAGGGGCCACTTGTTGTTAGAACCAGGTGGTTTCATCTGTGTGACCGTCTTTACGTCGAAATTCTGACGGATCAGGTCTTCTTTTATCGCTGAGGGCGATAGTTTGCGCGGTAGGTCGCGTATAACTATATTCAGGTTCCTGATCCGTTCAGTTGGAAAAGTATAGTGCGGTATTTTCTTATCGCTCAGCCGCCAGGGGTGGGGGTCCTTTATGCTCTCGGGTGCGGCGGCCGGTTGCGCTCGCGGCCCATTGGTCGGCGGCCGCAACGGGGCGAGCTGGTAAAGGTGCGGCGGCGGGGCGCGCTGGGTGCCACTGTGTGGGGAGACGCTGACTAGAGCGGAGCGCTTGCTACTGGTGTTGCTGCCGTACGTTCACGTTCTTGTTTGAGATGCCGCCCAAGACTAGCGGGAAGGCCGCCAAGAAGGCTGGCAAGGCTCAGAAGAACATTTCGAAGGGCGACAAGAAGAAGAAGCGCAAGAGGAAGGAGAGCTATGCCATCTACATCTACAAGGTGCTGAAGCAGGTGCACCCTGACACGGGCATCTCGTCGAAGGCGATGAGCATCATGAACAGCTTCGTGAACGACATTTTCGAGCGCATCGCGGCCGAGGCGTCCCGCCTGGCGCACTACAACAAGCGCTCGACCATCACGTCCCGCGAGATCCAGACCGCTGTGCGGCTGTTGCTGCCTGGCGAGCTGGCCAAGCACGCCGTGAGCGAGGGCACGAAGGCGGTGACCAAGTACACGAGCTCCAAGTAAGGAGGTGGCTCTGGAATGGAAGGAGAGAAGGCTCCTCCGTTGCGAGAGCGGCAAAAACGGCCCTTTTCAGGGCCACCAAATGGCCTTTGCGGGAAGGGCGGAATTGTTGTTGTTGTTGTTTTGTGTGTGAGTGGGTGGACGGCGGCAATAGCTACCGCTTTGGTTGCGACGCGACGGGGTGGGGTGGCCGATGCGATGAATTTGATTGATGGGGGCGCGTCGCGTGTTGCGGGGTACGGCCACGGTGTGACGTGGAATGGAGGCACGTGCGCACAACTCGTTGGTGTTACCTGTCTGCGAGGTGGGGGAAGTGCGATCGGTGATGTGTCCTTTGGATGGAGGTGCCGGTTAGTTACGTGACGGATGGAAACGAAACGCGATTGTTGGGAATGTCAGTGTGTAACGACGGCCGTTTTTTCGGGTCGGTTTGCACGCCATACATGGCGAGGGTGAGATGTGTCTGTAAATGCTGCAGCGTGGAGGCGTGTGAGTGACGTTTAAATGAACGCGCATTGAGACACCAATGTGTATTGCATTGTACGGGCGACACGCACGATGATGTACCTTCCCTCCGACTCTGATTTCGATAGTCGTGTCTGACTGACTGTGTCTGCTTGTGCGTACGACGCACGCACACCGACGTCGTCATTGAAGATGCATGCACGCGTGTCCAGTCCAGTGCAGTACAGTACAGTACAGTAAGCGCGACGCTAGAAGACGACGGTCGCTTTGGCGAATGTGCGCACACGTGTTTGTGTGTGTCGGTGATGTGGTCCGATCCGTCGCCTCTGGGAAACTGTCGATCGGCGCGGTACACCGGCATCACGCAACGGTACGTCTTGAACACCCGTCATACCGTCGCGCTGAGAACGGTTACCGAAAGGTGAACCTCTGTGATCGGTCGAATGTCTGGGCAGAACGTGAGGAGAGAATGGTGGAGGAAAGGACAGAGGGGAAGAAAAAAAGTAGAGAGAGAGAAAAAAGAAAAAAAAACCAAACAAAACGGAGAAACGCGGTGTAGAGCAACGGAACGTTCCCGTGTCGGAGGTGTATTGTAGCCGCACTGAAATGCGTGTAACGGCGCGGCGGCAAGTGTCTGCCGTGGTGAACGTTACCTTTGACGGCTGAATTGTGTGCGTTGCGTTGCGTTGCTTTGCTTTGCTTTCCCGGATGTGTATGTAACGTTCGTTGAGATGGTTCTGAGGAAGAATGTACGACAGTGCCCGTGCCGTCTATGTTCGTGTGCAAAGCCATTGTGTGTGTACGGAATGATGTCTGTAGGTGTTAGTGAACATGTTTTACCAGTGGGGGAAATGGATCGTCGATGGTTGCCGTCACGGTCGAGACAACGCACGCACCCTCCCTCCCTCCCTCCCTCCCTCCCTACATGAAGGTGTCGAGAAAGTGTGTTAACTGGGGTTTGTTTGTCTTTCGTTAAAGGGAAGGGACGAGAGAGAGAGAGAGAGAGAGAGAGAAGCGAAGTGGGGATAGTGCGTTCATTTTGTGTGTGTGTGTGTGTTGTTTCGAGAATTGCGTCCGGGAATGGCGGTGGGCGTGCCCTGCATGTGGCCCGGAAGGCTGTTCGTTTCGCGGTAGTGTGTGGACAGGGGAGGGGCACGCGTAACGCTGCTGGCATGGCATGGCATGGCATTCGGGAGATGGGAGGGGGCAAACGAAGAAAACAAGAAGCGGGGGCTATAAAGACGGGGAGGGGCGCGGTGTGGGTGGCTTGCGCTGCGCTCGGCTGGCGCGTGCGGCGTTGTTTTTGTGCAAAAGAAGAGAAAACGAATGGGTTGCCGGGAGGGGGCCGTTGTTGTGTTGTGGTGTAGCCGCAGACGCGGCTGTCAGTGAACGTGGTGAGACCGACGGATGCGGGAGGGGCGGGGGCGGTGGTGAGAGCGGGGAAAACACTAGAAGAAGGAGAAAAACGCTGCAACCAACATAAAATGAGGCGTTTGTAACCTGCCAGCAACAAAACAACAACAAAAAAAAGGTCTATCAACATTGAATGTAAATGGAAATGGACCCAAGTGTAACCTCCCCGCACAAATAGTCGTAAGTAAGTGAGTGCGTGAATGATGATAAAAATGTGCCAGAATGTTGTTAACGTCCCTAGAAAATGAACGAACGAAGATTGATGGGAAACGCGCGATAATATGATGAATGGAAATAATGAACCATGAACATCTCAAGAGACATAATTGAAAACCCGATAAACGTTGTAAGGGCAGCGCTGGCTGACCTTCGGCCCTGTATTCTGAAACGTCCCCCTTTGAACAACAATGTATACAAAACTGCGCTTAAAGTGACACACTATATTTTGAGCGCAACGCAATCTGACTATCAAAGATCCCTGCAAAAGAATGGCCCTGAGTAACATTAAAGTACACCTTTCGGAAATCACTTACCTCACAAAAATCGTCATTACTCGAAGTACGGCAATACAGCGAGCACCACTACTGCCAGCTAAATAAGAGATTCAAACTACGGAGGGCACTAACTACTGATAGGGATAGTTAGCAAAGTAAAGATTTTAATAGAGAACAACAAACAATGTATTTACCCTTAATATCATCACAAGTCATAATATATGTAATTTGAAAAGTCCGCCATATCTCTCCTCACATGCACCAGTGCTGGCGGCTCACCCCTAACTGCGCAACGGTACGCGCTGTTCACATCCAGCTATAGCAGGTTCATATGACAACAATGCAAACTGGCCACTGACTGCACACGGCACAGGCAGTGATTTTCACACAGAGCGCTACGTGGCATTACCAATAAAAAAAAATGTAAACAAACAGCCTACGTACAAATCAGAATAAAAAACAAAAAAAAAGAGCAAAAGATCGTTACGTCAATGAAAAAAAAAGGCAAAAGAGGAAACAAACTGCATCTATATGTGCTCTTAACTGTAGATACCTGTACACAGCTTCGTGCAATGAATGCCGGCTCACATTTAATTTTTTGATTGTTGGAGGAAATATTCTTTAAATGGAAATGAATGGTTTTACCTTTAAAAAAAAGTTACTTTGGAAACAAAGTATTATTGGGGCATTTTGTTGTGAAGAAAATAGTTACAATTGACATACATTATTAGATTTGCGCAATGCAGCTTCATTACCTTACCTTTTATAACAATATGCATCGTCCCGAACGGAGACCAGAGTCGCGAGAAGAGCACGCCGCCGCCCGCTCAGTACAATCGTCCACTCGCTAATACTGTCGTCGACTGACTACGACCTCTCCCGACCCGCCACATAGAGATGACAACTGTTCCTGCCGACCCGCTACGTGCCACTAGTGTCGTGTGGCGCAGACTAGCGACGATAAGAAACTCTCTGGTCAGAGATTGTGTCGTGCCTCGCCATCGCTGGTAATGAGTACATAGGTGTTTGAGCGCGCGTACCGGAACACGCAGTGCGGAGCCCAGAGACTGTGTTGTCGAGGCCGTCGACGCAGTGCATGTCGGTCGGTCGAGTGCGTGCGGGAGGGCAGAGAGGCAGCGTCGGCACGGAGATGCACGCACGGGGGCTGCGGCGTGGCGCGTTTGCGGTAGGCGCCTTTGGTGGCAACGGCCGGGACAAGCAGCGGTGTATGGTGTGGTGCGGGCCGGACAGGGGCGGCGGAGGAGGAGGAGGCGGCGGCGCGACGATGGCATTGGGGCGGAAACGGGGACGGCGACGGCGGATGTTGAGAGGCGTCACGCGCGGACCGACACAGACGCACAGATAGATAGATAGGAAGAAGAAGGGGCGGCTGGTGAGTGCAATTTAGGCGGTAGACACAAGAGGTCGGCACGGCATTTGCGTGATGTGGCGTTGTGACGGGGTGTGCTCGCTTGCCTCGTTTTGTTGATGCGCGCAGGAAGATGTGCAGAGCAGCGGCGGGCGGCTCGGTTCGGTTTGGCCCGGCGGGCCGCGCTGTTGTCGCGGACGTGAGCGCCCCCTGGCGGGTGGCCGGAGGCGGCGCGGCGTGTTGGACGTGTGGCTGGCGGCAGTGCACAATTGCGAGTGGCTGGCGGTGTGGCGGTTGGCGCGTCGGGCGGCCGAGAGAGAGGAGAGGGTATGTGTTTGCGGGCGCGTTTGCTGCGCGGCGTCGTGCAGGGAGGGCGGGCGCTTGTCGACTGTGAGTGTGTGTGACTGTGTGGCGAATTGGCGGCGTTGTGCTCCGGCCGAAGGCGTCGGGGAAAGGAGAGTTGGTCGTGATGTCATGTCGCGCCGTGTCATGTCTGCGAAACGGCTGCCGAGAGGTGTGGTGGTAGCGAGCCGGTCGGTGTCAGTGCGATGGGAATGTGCGTTTGGCGGTTTCGGTGTGCTTTTTGCGGCGTGAGAGTGGGGCGGGCGGGCAGGCGTGCTGTTGTTGGTTCCTTGTGTCTTGTGTGTAGCTTGATGGCAACGTGGAAGGACGCCTGTTTCCAGCCGTGCGTGTGGTTGTCGACGTTGACTGGTTTGGGGCGTGCCGTTGCACGTGCGTGTTTGGGTCGTTGGTGTGGTTTTGGCTGGCTGGCTGGCTGGCTGGCTGTGTGTACGGTGGATAGTGCAGTAGTTGTGTCGTTGCCACGGGCGTCGGGTGCGGCTGCGCGTAGTGGCGGAAAGGTGTCGCGTGACTTTGTGAATGGAGTGGGGCGGGGAAAGGAGCAGCGTGCCGCTGCGTCGTGGCCGTTAGCCAGAGGCTGTGCTTTGATAGTTTTGTGGACGGTTCGTGCGAGGCGATTTGTTGCCTGCCCTATGTTTGTTTGTTGTTTTTGGAGACGACGACTGGTTGGTGGCGTGCGCGCGAGCGAAGTGGCGGTGTGCGTTTCCCGTGCCGACTGCCGACTGCCGGCTGGCGACAGGTGCGCCGTCGGTGGGGTGGGTGGCCGGCACAAGTAGAGGCGGCGGCGTCGTTGCGGTGTGTTTGTGTTGTCGGCGACAGCTGTTTGTGCGGTGCGTGTGAATGGTGGTGCAAACGTGTGCTGGCGTTGAGGCTGCGACCGCGGCGTGTTGTTGGTTGATGTTGAACAGCGGCTGTGTGCGGTGGTGGTGTTGCCGCACGTGCATCCGGCCCGGCGCGGAAAGCGCAGTTGCGGCGGCCCTTCGGTGCCAGCCACGTCGCGTGAGCGGCGGGTTGCTCTGGTCGACACGTGGTGCTCTGGTTTGTTGTTTGGTGCCCTTTGGCCGGTGGGTGGTCCGTGTGTCTCGGTATCTGGTCGTGGTCGTGCTGCCCGTTTGTCGGCGTTGTCTGTGGCTTCGCTTTTGTTTTTGTTTTTGCGGCGTGCCGACGACCCGACGCGACCTTTACACCCAAAGTGTGGCGCCCGAAGGTGAACCAACGTAATCCGACCTCGGCGCTTAAGCTCTAAGCCTAAGCTGAGCGAACCGAACCTGTGTAGCGTTGCGTAGCGTGAGGTGAGGTGCGGTGAGGTCAGCCTCAGCGCCAAGTAAGCCAAGCTGTCCGGCCGTGAGGTGGGTGGGTAGGTAGGTGCGGCTGCTGCGGCCACCTGACGCCCGACGTGTGTTTGAATGCTTAACCTAAGTTTGAGGCTTAACCTAACCCAAGTGGCCTTAACCTAACCTAACCTAACCTCGGACGCCCGACGTGTGGTTTGAATGCTTAACCTAAGTTTGACGCTTAACCTAACACCGACCCTTAACCTAACCCAAGTGCCCCTAACCTAACCTAACCTAACCTTAATGTAACGTAACGTAACCTAACCTCTGACGCCTGACGTGTGTTTTGAATGCTTAACCTAACCCAAGTGCCCTTAACCTAACCCACGTCCACCGAACCTAACCGAGACGTGTGAACCTAATGTCTAACTCGTAACGCGTGATGTTGGCTGTCGTGTGTGCTGACGGCAGATTGGGTTGGTCTGTAGTTGCGGATTTCGGTTTGCCTCGGGCGAGGGGTTGGCTCGTAAGCGGCGAGGGGCGCTCCGGCGGAGCATGTTGCTTTGCAGGCGGCGCCCGTTTTTTGCGGCGGGCACAATTGAAATTGTTGGGAAACGAACGAAAGGGCTGTGAATGTTGGCGGGCGAGAGGAGGAGGACGTGGCCCGACGGCTGCGGGCCGATCGGGAAACGGTGGGAGGGCGATGGGGCGGCGGAGGTGCGTTTGCACGGCCGTCATCGCCGCACGCCTCCTCTTGTGTGGCTGTGGCGCCGGCCGCGCTGGCCGGGCTGCCGCGGCGACGGTGTGGGGCCTTTGCCGAAGGTTTGGCCATTGTGGCCGGTCGCCGGCTGGGGCTGTGGGGGCGGCATTTGGGCGTGGGCGGCGATTCTCGGCGGGCCGACCCAGGCTGTAGCGCGCGGTGGCTGCAGTTTGGCCGTGGTTTGCGGCGCTGCCGTGGCGACTGGTTGGCGACTGTGGTGTGGCTGTGTGTAGCCCCATCCTCGGTGGTTTGAAAGGCGCGGGTGGTTGTGGCGCAGGTGTGGGGCTGCTCCGCACAGGCTGTCGGACGTTGGGCGGTAGCAAGCGCGGGAGGCGCGGCGCGGCGGCGCGCAGAGTGGCGGCCGCTCTCTCGGCCGTCCGCGCCCGCCCGCGACACTGGCTGGGCCTGTGGCGCGAGGCGGCTATTCCTCTGCTGTGCGCTCCGCTCGCTGCGTGTCTCTTCTCGCTCTCGCTGCTCGCTGTGTTGTGTGTTAACGCGCGTCGTCGAAATGGCAGATCAGGCGGCTACGAACGAGACTGCTGCGGCACCCGCCGCCACCGGCACTACGAAGAAGGCAAAGTCTGCGTCGTCTGCGAAGAAGCCGCGCGCCAAGCCTGCGCACCCGCGCACCTCTGAGATGGTGACGGCCGCCATCAAGAGTCTGAAGGAGCGCGGCGGATCGTCGCTGCAGGCGATCAAGAAGTACATTGCCGCGCACTACAAGCTGGACGCGGAGAAGCTGGCGCCGTTTATCAAGAAGTACCTCAAGTCGGCCGTGGTGGCGGGCGAGCTGGTGCAGACGAAGGGGAAGGGCGCGTCCGGCTCTTTCAAGCTTGCCGGCGCCGGCGGCGGGGCGGCTGAGGGCGGCAAGGCTCGTGCTGGCGGTGCCAAGAAGAAGCGCGCCGCTCCGGCCAGCAAGGAGAAGAAGGGTGCCCGTGCGGCCGGCGCAAAGAAGGCTGGTGGCGTGAAGGCGGCGACTGGTCGGAAGGCGGGCGCCGCCAAGAAGGCGTCTGCGGCGTCGGCCGCTCCCGCCGGTGCGAAGAAGGCGGCTGCTGCCAAGCCGGCCAAGGCCAAGTCGCCGTCGAAGGCGAAGAAGGCCGCCAAGGTTCCGACGAAGAAGCCGAAGGCGCCGCGCCCGAAGAAGGCGACGACGCCGTCTAAGGCGAAGGCGTCGCCCAAGAAGAAGAAGTAGAGGAGAAGAAGAAAGGAATGGGAAAGGAAAGGAAGGGTTGGCGGTTGACTCCGTCGTCCCCACCCCCCCCCCGTCCCCGTCGTCTAGTGGCGCGCAAGAGACGCGCGGCCCAAAACGGCCCTTCTCAGGGCCATCAAAGCACGTCGGGAAGGTTTTGATTGTCGTGTTGCGGTGTGGTTGTGCCGTCTGGCGTTTCTGTATGCCCGTGTGTGGATACTGTTTGCGTGCCGTGGTGGTTGGATTGCGGGGGGTCGGTGGCGGGTGCGGGCGGCGGTAGCGGTTGCTTGTCGCCGTTTTTGGTCGCGGCCGGCCGACGGTTGGTTTGTGTCATGTTGTTTGAATACTTTGGTTTGTCTGTCTGTTTGCCTGCCTTCTCCTCGGATGTGTCTTGTCTTGGTTGTGTGTGTGTTCTTGCAACGGGGGCGGGGGACGTTGAGATGTGGAAAGGGTCGGTGGCGTTGGACGAGCCTGCGTGCCTGGCTGGCCGTTGGTGCGGGTTTTTTGTTTTGTTTGTTTGTTTCGAAACGAAGCGGCGGCCGGCCAGCCACCCGTGTGGTTGACGGCGTCGGCCGATGGGTGTTGTGCGCTTTGAGCGCCGCGCCGGGGAGGGATGATGTTGATTGATTGTTGCGCGCGCCAGCAAGCTGGCAGAGGAGAGCGGCTGTGGCGGACGGACGGGAAGTGGAAGCGGTGTTTTGTCTTTGGTTCTCTGGTTGTGGGGCGAGAGGCGACCGACAAAGTTTGCTCGCGACGGAGTGATGTTAGTGGCCCTTAAAAGGGCCGTTTTGTTTGTTTGCGTGCGTGGGCGGTGCCCAGCGGCTGGCGCGGTGTTTAGGCGCGCTCGCCGCGGATGCGGCGCGCGAGCTGGATGTCCTTGGGCATGATGGTGACGCGCTTGGCGTGGATTGCGCACAGGTTGGTGTCTTCGAAGAGGCCGACGAGGTAGGCCTCGCTGGCCTCCTGCAGGGCCATGACCGCGGAGCTCTGGAAGCGCAGGTCGGTCTTGAAGTCCTGGGCGATCTCGCGCACTAGGCGCTGGAATGGCAGCTTGCGGATGAGCAGCTCTGTGCTCTTCTGGTAGCGCCTGATTTCTCGCAGGGCGACGGTGCCCGGCCTGTAGCGGTGGGGCTTCTTGACGCCGCCGGTGGCGGGCGCGCTCTTCCTCGCCGCCTTGGTGGCGAGCTGTTTGCGCGGCGCCTTTCCGCCGGTGGACTTGCGGGCCGTTTGCTTTGTGCGGGCCATAGCGGTAGCGGAGCGGCGTGGAGGCGAGCGAGGTGCTGCGTCGGGTGCTGCCTTGACGACACGGGCGCGCGCCAGCCACCGTGGTGCGCTTATATGCCCTCGGTTGCGCGTGGTGGGGGGAGGGCGGGCCAGAGTCTATATAGGGGGGCTGGCGCGTACCTCAAGAAGAAAAACGGCAGCGAACACCGGCAGCCCGCCACAAAGCGCGACCGGCGCATCGCACGCCCGCGTAGCACAACCGGCGAGGACGGCTTTGTCAGGCCGAAGAAAACCGCCAGACCAGCTCCAGCAGCAGCTACACAGCAGCCTATCAGCACCGCAAATCTGTTCGATGCCCTCTCAGACAGCGAGGAGGAAGAAGAACAGGCCAGCAGTGTGAAACAAGGACGTGCTCCACCGCCAATAGTGTTGGAGTACGATAAGGACTACCGCAGCCTGCAGATCACACTGAACGCGGTGCTCGGTAGAAACAATTATCGTGTGTGCGTAAGCGGCGACTCAGTGTACAAAGTGCGTGTGCAGACCACAGAACTCTACAACAAACTACACAATGTTGCTAGAAGCCAGGGACTGCGTTACTATACTTTTGCAGCCACAAGAAAGCGGCCTTTGAAGGTCGTATTCAAGAGAGTTCCTATGAAGTACTCTTGCGACCACATCAAGGAAGACCTCGAGGAGCTAGGTTATGTTGTTCACTCGGTCGTGAAAATGAGGGACCCGAAAACAAATCGTCGTGGCCCTCTAGTGCTCATCACAGCGGACAACACGGAGAAAAACCGTGAGTTATACACATTAAAAATGCTAGGCGCGTGTGAAATCACTGTCGAGAACTTACGCAGCAGCGGAGGACATGCGCAGTGTTTCAGGTGCCTTCAGCCAGGACACGTGGAAAGACACTGCGGCATGAAGGAGTATTGCATACGATGTGCGGAACCTCATGCCACGAATGCGTGCGACAAGGCCGGTGAACCGTACAAAGACTTTCCGGCGAAGTGTAAGCTGTGTGGTGGACCGCATGTTGCTACATATCGTGGCTGCCCACGGCACAAGGAGTTTCAGGCCCGTCTCCGCGCAGCACAGGCGAAGAACAAAGCGGCTGTTTCGGCGGGAAACGCCCGAGTGGCGGGAAACGCCAGCGCGGGACCGGAAGCAGGAACAAAGAGCGGCCGTCGCCGCCGAGGTCGTCGCAGAAGGTCAAGGTACTCTGCGCCACGCCCAGGTAACCTCCCACCACGACAGATGGCAGAGCGTCCAGCAGCGCAGCCGAAAGCAGCCCGCGTACAAAATGGCGGCCAAGCCCCGCCTAACAGGGACGCGAGCACAATAGCAGCAGCCGGTGCGCAGCGCGAGGCTCAGGTAGTCCCGCCGCCCGCGCAGCCGGCCGCGAACAATGGCGGCCCACCGGCCCCGGACAATGGCAGTCAGGCCCCGCCCGCGGCGGCCACCACGCCGCAACGACCAATCAACGGACAGCGCAGCACGCAGGTAGCCGCGCCACGCCGCAGCCCGGAGGCCAACCAGAGCGCGCGCCGCTGGGAAGCTCCAGCGCCCTCCGCACAAAATGGTGGGCAGGAGGCACCGCAACTGGCCGACTTCCCGGCCCTGCGCGAACGCCGACGCCCTGGCAGGACCGAGCAAGACACCCGCCATTTTGTCGACAGCAGCAATGGCGGACAGCGTGCCGACCGCCATGACGGAAGCGGCCGCTGCTGTACAACACAAGCCGACCGCCACGACGCCGTCGGCAGTTTGAGCGCCGCCTATGAGCGCATGCTGGCGTCGATGGAGCAGCGCATGTTCGCGATGATGGAGAAGTTCATGTCAATAGTCGCGAACATGATCGGCGAGCTCCCAGCCAAGATGACGGCCGCACTACAGCATGCAATCCAGTTCAACGCATCCCAGCAACATGGCCCGACAAATTAAAGTGTGCCTATGGAATGCCCGCGGCCTCCGCGAGCAGGCCGCCGAATTTCGCGAACTTTTGAGACGCGAGAACATAGACGTCTGCCTCCTAACGGAAACGTTCCTCAAGCCAGGCGTCAGAGTAGGCGTTGCTAACTACACCTGCCACCGCAACGATCGACTCACAAGAGGTGGGGGAACGGCAATTTACATTCGCCGCTCCTTCAAACACCACCAGATCCACATCCCGCCGCTGGAGGCCGTCGAAGCAACAGTCGTAGCTGTCGAGACCGCGCACGGCAAAATCACCCTCGGTGCTATCTACAAACCGCCGAACAAACAAATCGGGGAAGACCTAAATAAGTTGCTATCGCTCCCAGGCAGACTCCTGCTTGGAGGCGACTACAACTCCAAAAACCAAGTATGGCACTCGAGGGTAACAACTCCAAACGGAAGACGCCTTCAACGACTCGTCGAGCGCCATGGCGCCGTTGTTGTCGCACCCCACGAGCCTACAATCTTTCCGTCGAGAGGCGCGCCGGACATTATCGACGTCATGATTAACAAAGGCGTCCGACAAAATATCACCGCCAGTACAAGGACCTTACTGAACTCGGACCATGCACCGGTGATCTTCGAGATAGAATCCGAACTTGCACCTCAAACTCGGCGCGGACTAGACCTGCGCGGCATAAACTGGGAGCGTTTCCGTGAAAACATCGAGGGCGCACTGGAACGACTCCCAAGCCCGGCCGAACACGGAGCAAGCGCCGCCTTAGAACACCTGACACGCAGCGTAGTGGACGCTGCGGAGGAAGCCACACCGGCCAGGCGAGAAGCAGACCAGCAGAGCTTCAAACCGAGCAGATTGCCCCGTCACCTGGAAGAAGCGATCAGCGCGAAAAACAGACTCGCCAGGGAATGGCAAAGAACGCGCAATCCGGCAATCAAGCGGTCGCTCAACAGGATGCGCCGCGAAATCAAAGCCGCGGCCGAAGAGCACCGGATCCAGGAGTGGGCGGCGAAAATCTCTTCACTAAACACCGAAGATGGTTCGGCCTGGAAGACAACCAAGTGCTTCCTCCGCCGGACGATGAAAATCCCGCCCCTCCAAGTAGGTGACGACTTCGTTAGCGAGCCGAACGCGAAGGCCAATGCCCTAGCCGACGCGTTCGCCGCTAACTTTACGCCAGTCAACGACCCCATCGACGCAGCACACGTACAACTCGTCAGGGAACGCCTACCGCGTTTCCTTAGAGCAAGGGACCCTGAGGACAACATCACTCCCATCGCTCCGAACGAGGTGAAAGTAGTGCTGCGCCAACTTCCGGGCCGCAAAGCCGCCGGCCACGACCGCATCACCAACGCCCTCCTGAAGCAACTCCCGGACATGGCTGTCGAGAGAATCACCGAAATCTTCAACGAGGTGCTGAAGTCTGAAGAGTTCCCGAGCGCCTGGAAGCATGCTGAGGTAGTCGCGCTGCCCAAGCCCGGCAAGGACATCCGGATGGCGAAAAACTACAGACCAATCAGCCTGCTACCGACGCTCTCAAAACTCTTCGAAAAACTCTACCTGACACGACTGCTACGCCACGTCAACGCAGAGGGGCTCCTACCAGACGAACAGTTTGGGTTCAGGAGTGAGCACTCGACGACTCAGCAAGTGTTACGACTTGCGGAAGAGGCATTCGCAGCCGTCGACCGACGCGAGTACTTCGGCGCTCTTATGCTCGACGTGTCACGCGCCTTTGACTCAGTGTGGCACGATGGCCTCCTGTATAAGCTACTTATGCTGGGGGTTCCCGTGTCACATGTGAGTCTCCTGCAGAGCTATCTACAGGACAGGACGTTTCACGTTCGGGCAGACAGTGGAATTTCCACGGAGCGCCGGATACTCGCGGGTGTACCACAAGGCTCGGTCGTCGGCCCGATCCTCTATTCGCTGTACACGTCGGACCTCCCGCGAGTCGAGCCTGCCAAACTGGCTCTCTACGCCGACGATACCGCTGTATACAGCCGCAGCAACCGAGTCCACACTCTGCAGCGGCGTCTACAGACGGCAACAACGGCCCTCGAGGAGTGGGCCACAACATGGCGCCTGGCCTACAACCCGGAAAAGAGCCAGGCACTAATCGTCGCGCTGCGCCCAGTTCCTCAAGGCGCGCCACAGCTGACAGTCCGTGGAAGGGCAGTACCATGGAGCAACAGCGCCAAATATCTTGGCGTCACGTTCGACAGTCGTCTCACGTGGCGCCAACACATAGAAGAGGTGAGGAGGAAGGCACTGGGACGGCTACGCCTCCTATACCCAGTCATCAACCCCACCTCAACCCTACCAGAAGATCTAGGTCTCACGCTCTACAAGGCAACCATCAGGCCGCTGTTTGACTACGCAGCGGTCGTATGGGGCAACGCAGCTGAGACCAACATCCGCCGCCTTCAAAGAGTGCAAAATAGAGCTTTGAGGGCGGTACTACATCTCCCACCGGACTTCAACACGGAGGAACTCCACGTCATCGCGGACGTCCCTACACTCCGACAGCGGTTCCAGAGAGCCGCGCAAATTTTCTATGAAAAGACCGCGAACTCGCGCAACCCATTGGTGCGAGAACTCGGCCGAAGACCACACTGGCGCGCAACTCTGCGCTGGCCAGACTTACTTCGCCATCAGCAAGATTGAGCCGAAGTAAAGACATTCACAAAACAGTGTTCATAGTGCAGAACAGGATATAGACAATAAGAAAAGACTTTCCCTAGATGTAAGATATAGACGTTAGAAGGAACAGCGCCAATGGCGCTACAGACTTCTACAATAGCATGGAGACGCAGTCCACTGCGTCCCACGACATTGCACAGTCGGCTGGGCGCAGACCGTAGCCGACTCGCTAGCGCCGGGTGAGGAGCCAGCCGCTGCAGCAGACGTTTTGCTTGCCTGAGCTTTTTTGAGGATTTAGAAGAGATGACTGGCCGCGGCAAGGGAGGAAAGGGGCTCGGCAAGGGTGGCGCCAAGCGGCACCGCAAGGTGTTGCGCGACAACATCCAGGGCATCACGAAGCCCGCGATCCGCCGCCTGGCTCGCAGGGGCGGCGTGAAGCGCATCTCTGGTCTGATCTACGAGGAGACCCGCGGAGTGCTGAAGGTGTTCCTGGAGAACGTGATCCGCGACGCGGTGACGTACACTGAGCACGCCAAGCGCAAGACTGTGACGGCCATGGACGTGGTGTACGCCCTGAAGAGGCAGGGGCGCACCCTGTACGGTTTCGGCGGTTAGGCGCGTCGCAGCCGGTGTGCTGTGCCGCGTTGGCCTTCCCGCGGCCGTGGGAGAGACGAAAACGGCCCTTTTCAGGGCCACCACACTGTTCGGAAATTGAAAAGTGCGAAAGAGTCTGTGTTGTTGCTGCGTGTGTTGCCTGCCTGCCTGCCTGCCTGCCTTCTTTCTTTCATTCTTCATTTCGTTTTCGTTTGACTGACGTGACGTGACTGGGAGAAAGGAAAGGAAGCGGGTCTTGTGGCTGTGTGTGCGAGAGAGGGCGTTTTGTGTTTGCTTTGTTTATCGATCGATGGAGATGCCGGGCTGTGTGTTGTTGTTGTTGTTGTTGTTGTTGTGCGAGAGGCGGTGAATATTTGCGCGGTTTGGCTGTGTGTGTTTGCGGCGGCGTTGGAGTTGCCGAGGCAAGGCGTGCCGATAGGCGGCCGGATCAGCTGTTTCGTTTGTTTGGGGCGCGCGGGAGTGGAGGGCGGTGTGTCGACACGCTCCTCTCGCAGTGGTCATTATTGCTGTCGTTGTCTTGTCGTTTGGAAGGCGACTGTGCGTGCGTGGAGGTGCTTGAGGCAAACGAAACAAAACAAGGTGTGTGTGTGTGTGTGTGTGTGTGTGTGTTGGGCCACACGGGCTGTGGACGACAAGATGGCGGCGGCTCTTCTTGTTCTTCTCTCTTTTAGTCCTCTTACCGTTAGAGGGGGAGTTGGTGGAGGTTATTGTCGCCTGTGGACATTTGCTCCTCTTTTCTGTGTGTTGTTCTTATCTTCGGTACTGTGCTTGTTTTCGGACGTTGCTGTTTGTTGAGAGTGATTATGTGTTCTGTCTGTGCTACTGCTGGAGCAGCGACTCTCGGGTCTTGCACATCTGTCCCTGTGGTGTTCATATCGCCCAAGGGTCAAGACGTAACAGTCATTTTCTGACTTCCGCGCGGTGGCGTAGAACGCTTGTGCCAGGGCGCGGAATCGTGTTGTGAGTGGTTCTATGCAGGTCTGCCGCGGGGACGTGTAAGGCCCGTCGTAGAGCGCTCTGCTTTGGACCCTTCTGTAGGCGATGCATCGTCGATCTGGCTGCACAGCCCCATACAGGGCGCGCATATTCCAGTATCGCTACGCCTGTTGCGGGGTCGAGGGAACAGGGTACAGGATCTGCATCCTGGCGTGAGCGTTTGTGCCAAGTTCCCCTATGTGACACTTGGATGTCAGGCGTGACACCGAGGTACCTCGCAGAATTTCTCCCCCCTGCAATCGTAGCAGTTGGTATGGTCTTGTTGCCGGCGGCGGCTGTGGAAGTGAAGTTAAAGTAAAGTGCGGCGAGGACGACTGCAATTTTGCTTTGGACGTAGGTTTGTGTGGTGGCCCTGAAAAGGGCCGATTGTTGTGAGCCGGGCCGGCAAAGCGCGTTGCGTGCAGGGGAGCACGCAGCGCTGCTGGGCGGCGGGTCCGCGTGCCGATTGCCTGGCCTCTCTGTTTAGGCCTTCTTCTCGGTCTTCTTTGGCAGCAGGACGGCCTGGATGTTGGGCAGGACACCACCCTGTGCGATGGTGACGCCCGACAGGAGCTTGTTGAGCTCCTCGTCGTTGCGGATGGCAAGCTGCAGGTGGCGCGGGATGATGCGCGTCTTCTTGTTGTCGCGGGCCGCGTTTCCGGCCAGCTCGAGCACCTCAGCCGCGAGGTACTCCATGACGGCGGCGAGGTAGACGGGCGCCCCGGCGCCGACGCGCTCGGCGTAGTTTCCCTTGCGCAGGAGGCGGTGGATTCTGCCGACCGGGAACTGGAGCCCGGCCCTGCTGGAGCGGGACTTTGACTTGCCCTTGACTTTGCCTCCCTTTCCGCGTCCGGACATGGCGATGGGCTGTGGTGTGAAAACGAGACGAGACGAAGGACGGTGCGAGCCGCAGCGAGTCGAGCAGCGGAGTGGCGGCGCCGCCAGGGGTGGGGGTCCTTTATGCTCTCGGGTGCGGCGGCCGGTTGCGCTCGCGGCCCATTGGTCGGCGGCCGCAACGGGGCGAGCTGGTAAAGGTGCGGCGGCGGGGCGCGCTGGGTGCCACTGTGTGGGGAGACGCTGACTAGAGCGGAGCGCTTGCTACTGGTGTTGCTGCCGTACGTTCACGTTCTTGTTTGAGATGCCGCCCAAGACTAGCGGGAAGGCCGCCAAGAAGGCTGGCAAGGCTCAGAAGAACATTTCGAAGGGCGACAAGAAGAAGAAGCGCAAGAGGAAGGAGAGCTATGCCATCTACATCTACAAGGTGCTGAAGCAGGTGCACCCTGACACGGGCATCTCGTCGAAGGCGATGAGCATCATGAACAGCTTCGTGAACGACATTTTCGAGCGCATCGCGGCCGAGGCGTCCCGCCTGGCGCACTACAACAAGCGCTCGACCATCACGTCCCGCGAGATCCAGACCGCTGTGCGGCTGTTGCTGCCTGGCGAGCTGGCCAAGCACGCCGTGAGCGAGGGCACGAAGGCGGTGACCAAGTACACGAGCTCCAAGTAAGGAGGTGGCTCTGGAATGGAAGGAGAGAAGGCTCCTCCGTTGCGAGAGCGGCAAAAACGGCCCTTTTCAGGGCCACCAAATGGCCTTTGCGGGAAGGGCGGAATTGTTGTTGTTGTTGTTTTGTGTGTGAGTGGGTGGACGGCGGCAATAGCTACCGCTTTGGTTGCGACGCGACGGGGTGGGGTGGCCGATGCGATGAATTTGATTGATGGGGGCGCGTCGCGTGTTGCGGGGTACGGCCACGGTGTGACGTGGAATGGAGGCACGTGCGCACAACTCGTTGGTGTTACCTGTCTGCGAGGTGGGGGAAGTGCGATCGGTGATGTGTCCTTTGGATGGAGGTGCCGGTTAGTTACGTGACGGATGGAAACGAAACGCGATTGTTGGGAATGTCAGTGTGTAACGACGGCCGTTTTTTCGGGTCGGTTTGCACGCCATACATGGCGAGGGTGAGATGTGTCTGTAAATGCTGCAGCGTGGAGGCGTGTGAGTGACGTTTAAATGAACGCGCATTGAGACACCAATGTGTATTGCATTGTACGGGCGACACGCACGATGATGTACCTTCCCTCCGACTCTGATTTCGATAGTCGTGTCTGACTGACTGTGTCTGCTTGTGCGTACGACGCACGCACACCGACGTCGTCATTGAAGATGCATGCACGCGTGTCCAGTCCAGTGCAGTACAGTACAGTACAGTAAGCGCGACGCTAGAAGACGACGGTCGCTTTGGCGAATGTGCGCACACGTGTTTGTGTGTGTCGGTGATGTGGTCCGATCCGTCGCCTCTGGGAAACTGTCGATCGGCGCGGTACACCGGCATCACGCAACGGTACGTCTTGAACACCCGTCATACCGTCGCGCTGAGAACGGTTACCGAAAGGTGAACCTCTGTGATCGGTCGAATGTCTGGGCAGAACGTGAGGAGAGAATGGTGGAGGAAAGGACAGAGGGGAAGAAAAAAAGTAGAGAGAGAGAAAAAAGAAAAAAAAACCAAACAAAACGGAGAAACGCGGTGTAGAGCAACGGAACGTTCCCGTGTCGGAGGTGTATTGTAGCCGCACTGAAATGCGTGTAACGGCGCGGCGGCAAGTGTCTGCCGTGGTGAACGTTACCTTTGACGGCTGAATTGTGTGCGTTGCGTTGCGTTGCTTTGCTTTGCTTTCCCGGATGTGTATGTAACGTTCGTTGAGATGGTTCTGAGGAAGAATGTACGACAGTGCCCGTGCCGTCTATGTTCGTGTGCAAAGCCATTGTGTGTGTACGGAATGATGTCTGTAGGTGTTAGTGAACATGTTTTACCAGTGGGGGAAATGGATCGTCGATGGTTGCCGTCACGGTCGAGACAACGCACGCACCCTCCCTCCCTCCCTCCCTCCCTCCCTACATGAAGGTGTCGAGAAAGTGTGTTAACTGGGGTTTGTTTGTCTTTCGTTAAAGGGAAGGGACGAGAGAGAGAGAGAGAGAGAGAGAGAAGCGAAGTGGGGATAGTGCGTTCATTTTGTGTGTGTGTGTGTGTTGTTTCGAGAATTGCGTCCGGGAATGGCGGTGGGCGTGCCCTGCATGTGGCCCGGAAGGCTGTTCGTTTCGCGGTAGTGTGTGGACAGGGGAGGGGCACGCGTAACGCTGCTGGCATGGCATGGCATGGCATTCGGGAGATGGGAGGGGGCAAACGAAGAAAACAAGAAGCGGGGGCTATAAAGACGGGGAGGGGCGCGGTGTGGGTGGCTTGCGCTGCGCTCGGCTGGCGCGTGCGGCGTTGTTTTTGTGCAAAAGAAGAGAAAACGAATGGGTTGCCGGGAGGGGGCCGTTGTTGTGTTGTGGTGTAGCCGCAGACGCGGCTGTCAGTGAACGTGGTGAGACCGACGGATGCGGGAGGGGCGGGGGCGGTGGTGAGAGCGGGGAAAACACTAGAAGAAGGAGAAAAACGCTGCAACCAACATAAAATGAGGCGTTTGTAACCTGCCAGCAACAAAACAACAACAAAAAAAAGGTCTATCAACATTGAATGTAAATGGAAATGGACCCAAGTGTAACCTCCCCGCACAAATAGTCGTAAGTAAGTGAGTGCGTGAATGATGATAAAAATGTGCCAGAATGTTGTTAACGTCCCTAGAAAATGAACGAACGAAGATTGATGGGAAACGCGCGATAATATGATGAATGGAAATAATGAACCATGAACATCTCAAGAGACATAATTGAAAACCCGATAAACGTTGTAAGGGCAGCGCTGGCTGACCTTCGGCCCTGTATTCTGAAACGTCCCCCTTTGAACAACAATGTATACAAAACTGCGCTTAAAGTGACACACTATATTTTGAGCGCAACGCAATCTGACTATCAAAGATCCCTGCAAAAGAATGGCCCTGAGTAACATTAAAGTACACCTTTCGGAAATCACTTACCTCACAAAAATCGTCATTACTCGAAGTACGGCAATACAGCGAGCACCACTACTGCCAGCTAAATAAGAGATTCAAACTACGGAGGGCACTAACTACTGATAGGGATAGTTAGCAAAGTAAAGATTTTAATAGAGAACAACAAACAATGTATTTACCCTTAATATCATCACAAGTCATAATATATGTAATTTGAAAAGTCCGCCATATCTCTCCTCACATGCACCAGTGCTGGCGGCTCACCCCTAACTGCGCAACGGTACGCGCTGTTCACATCCAGCTATAGCAGGTTCATATGACAACAATGCAAACTGGCCACTGACTGCACACGGCACAGGCAGTGATTTTCACACAGAGCGCTACGTGGCATTACCAATAAAAAAAAATGTAAACAAACAGCCTACGTACAAATCAGAATAAAAAACAAAAAAAAAGAGCAAAAGATCGTTACGTCAATGAAAAAAAAAGGCAAAAGAGGAAACAAACTGCATCTATATGTGCTCTTAACTGTAGATACCTGTACACAGCTTCGTGCAATGAATGCC
>NW_026046918.1:0-7500 GCF_023864275.1 Schistocerca cancellata
ATCTATGACAATGTGACGAAACCACATGCAATAGCTCCATCTACGCGAATCGGACGACACTACGTCCACCATGTCGAGCGCACCACAAACAAAAATACGCCACCTGCAGGTCCCCCGCAACATGACCTGCTGCACCGATGATACCGCCATCTATGAGACGCCACGCCGACTACGACATCGCTAGGTCCCACAGTGCCCATTTTCCGACGCCACCCACAAACCCTGCATCATCTGCCCACCACAGGAGCCCCAACGCCTGTGCCTGCGTCGCACGAAGTCGTCGACCGACAATCGCTCCACCCGCACCCGCACGTGCCCCACCCCAACCGCCCAAATCGCAACTCCAGCGGATGAACGGCGGACTCTTCCCGCACTCGTAACGTGCAATCCGCCCCTATATCTTGCGTTTCATGAAGAGTTATATCGAATATGCCATATTCCCGCTGTCCCTATACATGCTGTAAGTAGCTCGCTTGCTACAGCAGCAGCAGCAGCAGCACCACCTCCGCGCGCTTCCCTGGGGCACTGAACCGCAGGATGCGAGACCCCACGCCCAGTGGCAAACAGGGCTCCTCTCAGAATATAGGCGGTCCCTACCCCTCACAACGATGACGGTGGGAGGGCCGTTTTACGAGACCATTTCCTGCGGTGCCAACGCTGTCGTAGAGCCGATACTCCATCTTTGGTACAAGGCAATCATTCCGCTGTAAATCAGTACGTCACTCGTAGTTCAGTCACCTCACAGCACTGCTCAGTAAACTATGCAGGCCCACATAGATAGATTATGATAGATTATATACGCAAATGCCCCTATACATGCTGAACGTCCGTACACACAAAATGAACCACACGTCAGCCACACACTCTATCACACACTACTCTCTGCCTGTAACAGACACAGATACAACTACTAAGCACCAGCATGGACCAACGTCCGGTGCATCCTATCCGCCACAGTACACCAACTACGCTATGATAACCAGACCGGGAGGTCCAATCATAAAAACAGAATACCCCACTCGTCCGACAACCACAATTGCTCAGAGAAGCCACCAACACCCACACATGTCCTACACAGGGGTGCACCCATCACCACCACACTGCCTCGTCTTACAGCACAAACACACTGGCAGGAATGAAACACACAGGTCTGCCGCAACCACAGACACGGCTCGCCCCCTCTCACTGGCGAAAAGCGCATCCCGACGTGACATAATCCTTTGACACACTGACGCTGCCTCGGGCATCCACGTCCTACGGTCGATATCAACGAACCTCCCCCCCCCTCCCCCCCACCACACGCCATCCCATACCACATTGTGTACCGTACCCAAACCTAACGTGTACTGTACTACAACGCAATGTGTACCATAACACAACCCAGTTTGTACCTTAACCTAACCTATGTCACCTTAACCTAACCTATGTCACCTTAACCTAACCTATGTCACCTTAACCTAACCTATGTCACCTTAACCTAACCTATGTCACCTTAACCTAACCTATGTCACCTTAACCTAACCTATGTCACCTTAACCTAACCTATGTCACCTTAACCTAACCCATCTTGCACCTTAACCTAACCCATCTTGCACCTTAACCTAACCCATCTTGCACCTTAACCTAACCCATCTTGCACCTTAACCTAACCCATCTTGCACCTTAACCTAACCTATGTTGCACCTTAACCTAACCTGTGTTGCACCTTAACCTACCTCAATTTGCACCGCAATGTAACGCAATTTGCACCGCAATGTAACGCAATTTGCACCGCAATGTAACGCAATTTGCACCGCAATGTAACGCAATTTGCACCGCAATGTAACGCAATTTGCACCGCAATGTAACGCAATTTGCACCGCAATGTAACGCAATTTGCACCGCAATGTAACGCAATTTTGCACCGCAATGTAACGCAATTTGCACCGCAATGTAACTCAATTTGCACCGCAATGTAACTCAATTTGCACCGCAATGTAACTCAATTTGCACCGCAATGTAACTCAATTTGCACCGCAATGTAACTCAATTTGCACCGCAATGTAACTCAATTTGCACCGCAATGGTAACTCAATTTGCACGCAATGTAACTCAATTTGCACCGCAATGTAACTCAATTTGCACCGCAATGTCAATGCAATTTGCAACCGCAATGTAATGCAATTTGTACCGCAATCTACCCCCACATTGTGCCTTAACCTAACCCACATTGTGCCTTAACCTAACCCACATTGTGCCTTAACCTAACCCACGTTGTGCCTTAACCTAACCCACGTTGTGCCTTAACCTAACCCACGTTGTGCCTTAACCTAACCCAAGTTGTGCCTTAACCTAACCCAAGTTGTGCCTTAACCTAACCCAAGTTGTGCCTTAACCTAACCCAAGTTGTGCCTTAACCTAACCCAAGTTGTGCCTTAACCTAACCCAAGTTGTGCCTTAACCTAACCCAAGTTGTGCCTTAACCTAACCCAAGTTGTGCCTTAACCTAACCCAAGTTGTGCCTTAACCTAACCCAAGTTGTGCCTTAACCTAACCCAAGTTGTGCCTTAACCTAACCCAAGTTGTGCCTTAACCTAACCCAAGTTGTGCCCTTACCCTGCTCTGTAATTGGCATATGACACGTTACATTAATGTATTGTCCAACCGCAACCCGCTCAGAATGTTGTGTACACAGCTACGTGTCATCTCCCCATAACAGCTGCATTGCAGTGTGGTACGCCATAGAGACGTGTGGGAGTAATGGACGCAGTGGATGGCGATCAGCATGAGCCGTCTGTTCATGTAGTGGCGCGTGTATGCAGACGTAGTAGTCTCTTCTCACACAATGTGATAGCACGGTGCCCCGCGTTCCACATCTGCGACATGCTACAGAGGCCGGTTGACAGTTGGTCGCGCAATGGACATCGCATACGTACGGGGGCACCTTCCACGTGCCCTCTAGTCGGGCACATTTTGTTGCGTGGATGTGAGCGGATGTAGTGTGTCTTGACACCTGACAGGCAGGCATGCAATAATAGTTGACTTTGCAAACGGGGATGGACGTTGTACGGTTACTGGTGACGTTACGCAAATGAACAACTGGTAACCCGTTGTGGTGCGGTTGTCCTTGCTGGAGGTACATCTGTGAGGGCAACGATCGGTACAGCTACGAAGCGGTCCCCACCATACCAACGAACGTGAATGTGAATCTGGGTGTGAAGCGATACGCGGCTGTGGGTGGGTGGGACTGTCCCCGGCCGGTGAGGGGGGGCCGCCCGGCGTGCCTGGCCGCGCGGTGCGTGGGCGCACGCGCTACAGCCGGCTGGTGGGGGCGCCCCAGTGGCAGGCGCGCCGGCCGACGGACGCGGCAGGCGGCGCAGCTGCGCGCCGGGGCACCCCTGCGCGCGGCGCCGTGCAGCCAAAGTGGGTCCTCGCCGGCCCGGTGCGAAGCGCGGTGGACATCTGCAGTGTGCTGGTCCGATTGAGGACTGTGTGCGTTGAGGATGCGCCGCCGCCCGGCACTCGGCGCCGCGACGCCGTCTGCTGCTCGGTCGCCCCAGCGGTTCTCGCTGGTGGTTTGTATCGCAGTTGTGCAGACGTGTTGGCACGTGCGCTGTGCTGGGAGAGTTCGCTTCGGCACCCACGTGGGGCCTTTGCCCTTCTGTGGCGCTGGCGTTGGAGCTGCCGGTCACCGTAGGTGGCGCGTGTTGTCTCCCGCCGGCAATGCCACGACAGCACGCTCCCGGGCCTCTGTCGGCAGCGGCAAGCTCAGTTGGGAGCACGGGTGGTCGCACCTAAAGCGTCTACTCGCCTAACTCCGGGCGATTGCGCCTCTCTCGAACCCGACCAAGTACTTAGGACGGCGCTGCGCGCCGCCGGGACCTGAGAGGGTTTCGAGGTGTATTGTGCAGGGGAGCTCAGCCTCCTCCTGTTTGCAGAATAATTGAGCGGACGCTTGCGTGTTCGCGCGGGCCCCTGGGACACACTCCCGGGCGGCCGGCTGCTCAGCTCTAGTTGACGCAGCTCCTGGTTGATCCTGCCAGTAGTCATATGCTTGTCTCAAAGATTAAGCCATGCATGTCTCAGTACAAGCCGCATTAAGGTGAAACCGCGAATGGCTCATTAAATCAGTTATGGTTCCTTAGATCGTACCCACGTTACTTGGATAACTGTGGTAATTCTAGAGCTAATACATGCAAACAGAGTCCCGACCAGAGATGGAAGGGACGCTTTTATTAGATCAAAACCAATCGGTCGGCTCGTCCGGTCCGTTTGCCTTGGTGACTCTGAATAACTTTGGGCTGATCGCACGGTCCTCGTACCGGCGACGCATCTTTCAAATGTCTGCCTTATCAACTGTCGATGGTAGGTTCTGCGCCTACCATGGTTGTAACGGGTAACGGGGAATCAGGGTTCGATTCCGGAGAGGGAGCCTGAGAAACGGCTACCACATCCAAGGAAGGCAGCAGGCGCGCAAATTACCCACTCCCGGCACGGGGAGGTAGTGACGAAAAATAACGATACGGGACTCATCCGAGGCCCCGTAATCGGAATGAGTACACTTTAAATCCTTTAACGAGTATCTATTGGAGGGCAAGTCTGGTGCCAGCAGCCGCGGTAATTCCAGCTCCAATAGCGTATATTAAAGTTGTTGCGGTTAAAAAGCTCGTAGTTGGATTTGTGTCCCACGCTGTTGGTTCACCGCCCGTCGGTGTTTAACTGGCATGTATCGTGGGACGTCCTGCCGGTGGGGCGAGCCGAAGGCGTGCGACCGCCTCGTGCGTGTTCGTGCGTCCCGAGGCGGACCCCGTTGAAATCCTACCAAGGTGCTCTCTCTTATTGAGTGTCTGGGTGGGCCGGCACGTTTACTTTGAACAAAATTAGAGTGCTTAAAGCAGGCAAGCCCGCCTGAATACTGTGTGCATGGAATAATGGAATAGGACCTCGGTTCTATTTTGTTGGTTTCGGAACCCGAGGTAATGATTAATAGGGACAGGCGGGGGCATTCGTATTGCGACGTTAGAGGTGAAATTCTTGGATCGTCGCAAGACGAACAGACGCGAAAGCATTTGCCAAGTATGTTTTCATTAATCAAGAACGAAAGTTAGAGGTTCGAAGGCGATCAGATACCGCCCTAGTTCTAACCATAAACGATGCCAGCCAGCGATCCGCCGCAGTTCCTCCGATGACTCGGCGGGCAGCCTCCGGGAAACCAAAGCTTTTGGGTTCCGGGGGAAGTATGGTTGCAAAGCTGAAACTTAAAGAATTGACGGAAGGGCACCACCAGGAGTGGAGCCTGCGGCTTAATTTGACTCAACACGGGAAACCTCACCAGGCCCGGACACCGGAAGGATTGACAGATTGATAGCTCTTTCTTGATTCGGTGGGTGGTGGTGCATGGCGTTCTTAGTTGGTGGAGCGATTTGTCTGGTTAATTCCGATAACGAACGAGACTCTAGCCTGCTAACTAGTCGCGTGACATCCTTCGTGCTGTCAGCGATTACTTTTCTTCTTAGAGGGACAGGCGGCTTCTAGCCGCACGAGATTGAGCAATAACAGGTCTGTGATGCCCTTAGATGTTCTGGGCCGCACGCGCGCTACACTGAAGGAATCAGCGTGTCTTCCTAGGCCGAAAGGTCGGGGTAACCCGCTGAACCTCCTTCGTGCTAGGGATTGGGGCTTGCAATTGTTCCCATGAACGAGGAATTCCCAGTAAGCGCGAGTCATAAGCTCGCGTTGATTACGTCCCTGCCCTTTGTACACACCGCCCGTCGCTACTACCGATTGAATGATTTAGTGAGGTCTTCGGACTGGTACGCGGCATCGACTCTGTCGTTGCCGATGCTACCGGAAAGATGACCAAACTTGATCATTTAGAGGAAGTAAAAGTCGTAACAAGGTTTCCGTAGGTGAACCTGCGGAAGGATCATTACCGACTAGACTGCATGTCTTTCGATGTGCGTGTCGTGTCGCGCAACACGCTACCTGTACGGCAGCAGCCGTGCGCCGCGTGCGGAACCACGCGTGCCTCTCAAAACTAGAAAAATGTTTGTGTGGTACGAGCGCTGAAGCTCTGGAGCGGCTGGCCTGCGGCACCTGGCGCCTGGCGCCGGTTTTGAATGACTTTCGCCCGAGTGCCTGTCCGCTCCGGTGTGGAGCCGTACGACGCCCATCGGCCGTGAGGCCGTTGGACACAGGAACGCTGGAACAGGGGCCGTCAAACGCCTCAGTCCCGCCTATGCAACTGTCTTGAAAGAGACAGTGGAAACTAAATGAAAAAGAATCACCCAGGACGGTGGATCAACTCGGCTCGTGGGTCGATGAAGAACGCAGCAAATTGCGCGTCGACATGTGAACTGCAGGACACATGAACATCGACGTTTCGAACGCACATTGCGGTCCATGGATTCCGTTCCCGGGCCACGTCTGGCTGAGGGTCGGCTACGTAATACTGAAGCGCGCGGCGTTTGTCCCGCTTCGGAGACCTGGGAGTGTCGTGGCCGCCTGTGGGGCCGGCCGCGTCTCCTTAAACGTGCGATGCGCGCCCGTCGCTGGCGGTTCGCATACCGGTACTTTCTCGGTAGCGTGCACAGCCGGCTGGCGGTGTGGCGTGCGACACCTCGTACAACGACCTCAGAGCAGGCGAGACTACCCGCTGAATTTAAGCATATTACTAAGCGGAGGAAAAGAAACTAACAAGGATTCCCCCAGTAGCGGCGAGCGAACAGGGAAGAGTCCAGCACCGAACCCCGCAGGCTGCCGCCTGTCGTGGCATGTGGTGTTTGGGAGGGTCCACTACCCGACGCCTCGCGCCGAGCCCAAGTCCAACTTGAATGAGGCCACGGCCCGTAGAGGGTGCCAGGGCCCGTAGCGGCCGGTGCGAGCGTCGGCGGGACCTCTCTTCGAGTCGGGTTGCTTGAGAGTGCAGCTCCAAGTGGGTGGTAAACTCCATCTGAGACTAAATATGACCACGAGACCGATAGCGAACAAGTACCGTGAGGGAAAGTTGAAAAAGAACTTTGAAGAGAGAGTTCAAAAGTACGTGAAACCGTTCTGGGGTAAACGTGAGAAGTCCGAAAGGTCGAACGGGTGAGATTCACGCCCATCCGGCCACTGGCTCCCGCCCTCGGCAGATGGGGCCGGCCGCCCGCGCGGAGCAATCCGCGGCGGGGTCGTGTCCGGTTGCCTTTCCACTCGCCGCGGGGTGGGGCCGTTCCGGTGTGCGGTGGGCCGCACTTCTCCCCTAGTAGGACGTCGCGACCCGCTGGGTGCCGGCCTACGGCCGGGTGCGCGAGCCTGTCCTTCCGCGGGCCTCGGTTCGCGTCCTGTTGGGCAGAGCCCCGGTGTCCTGGCTGGCTGCTCGGCGGTATATCTGGAGGAGTCGATTCGCCCCTTTGGGCGCTCGGGCTCCCGGCAAGCGCGCGCGGTTCTTCCCCGGATGACGGGACCTACCTGGCCCGGCCCCGGACCCGCGCCGCTGTTGGCTCGGGATGCTCTCGGGCGGAATAATCGCTCCCGTCA
>NW_026046918.1:12500-17500 GCF_023864275.1 Schistocerca cancellata
CAAGGCAATCATTCCGCTGTAAATCAGTACGTCACTCGTAGTTCAGTCACCTCACAGCACTGCTCAGTAAACTATGCAGGCCCACATAGATAGATTATGATAGATTATATACGCAAATGCCCCTATACATGCTGAACGTCCGTACACACAAAATGAACCACACGTCAGCCACACACTCTATCACACACTACTCTCTGCCTGTAACAGACACAGATACAACTACTAAGCACCAGCATGGACCAACGTCCGGTGCATCCTATCCGCCACAGTACACCAACTACGCTATGATAACCAGACCGGGAGGTCCAATCATAAAACAGAATACCCCACTCGTCCGACAACCACAATTGCTCAGAGAAGCCACCAACACCCACACATGTCCTACACAGGGGTGCACCCATCACCACCACACTGCCTCGTCTTACAGCACAAACACACTGGCAGGAATGAAACACACAGGTCTGCCGCAACCACAGACACGGCTCGCCCCCTCTCACTGGCGAAAAGCGCATCCCGACGTGACATAACTCCTTTGACACACTGACGCTGCCTCGGGCATCCACGTCCTACGGTCGATATCAACGAACCTCCCCCCCCCCCTCCCCCCCACAACACGCCATCCCATACCACATTGTGTACCGTACCCAAACCTAACGTGTACTGTACTACAACGCAATGTGTACCATAACACAACCCAGTTTGTACCTTAACCTAACCTATGTCACCTTAACCTAACCTATGTCACCTTAACCTAACCTATGTCACCTTAACCTAACCTATGTCACCTTAACCTAACCTATGTCACCTTAACCTAACCTATGTCACCTTAACCTAACCTATGTCACCTTAACCTAACCTATGTCACCTTAACCTAACCCATCTTGCACCTTAACCTAACCCATCTTGCACCTTAACCTAACCCATCTTGCACCTTAACCTAACCCATCTTGCACCTTAACCTAACCCATCTTGCACCTTAACCTAACCCATCTTGCACCTTAACCTAACCTATGTTGCACCTTAACCTAACCTGTGTTGCACCTTAACCTACCTCAATTTGCACCGCAATGTAACGCAATTTGCACCGCAATGTAACGCAATTTGCACCGCAATGTAACGCAATTTGCACCGCAATGTAACGCAATTTGCACCGCAATGTAACGCAATTTGCACCGCAATGTAACGCAATTTGCACCGCAATGTAACGCAATTTGCACCGCAATGTAACGCAATTTGCACCGCAATGTAACGCAATTTGCACCGCAATGTAACGCAATTTGCACCGCAATGTAACTCAATTTGCACCGCAATGTAACTCAATTTGCACCGCAATGTAACTCAATTTGCACCGCAATGTAACTCAATTTGCACCGCAATGTAACTCAATTTGCACCGCAATGTAACTCAATTTGCACCGCAATGTAACTCAATTTGCACCGCAATGTAACTCAATTTGCACCGCAATGTAATGCAATTTGCACCGCAATGTAATGCAATTTGCACCGCAATGTAATGCAATTTGTACCGCAATCTACCCCCACATTGTGCCTTAACCTAACCCACATTGTGCCTTAACCTAACCCACATTGTGCCTTAACCTAACCCACGTTGTGCCTTAACCTAACCCACGTTGTGCCTTAACCTAACCCACGTTGTGCCTTAACCTAACCCACGTTGTGCCTTAACCTAACCCACGTTGTGCCTTAACCTAACCCAAGTTGTGCCTTAACCTAACCCAAGTTGTGCCTTAACCTAACCCAAGTTGTGCCTTAACCTAACCCAAGTTGTGCCTTAACCTAACCCAAGTTGTGCCTTAACCTAACCCAAGTTGTGCCTTAACCTAACCCAAGTTGTGCCTTAACCTAACCCAAGTTGTGCCTTAACCTAACCCAAGTTGTGCCTTAACCTAACCCAAGTTGTGCCTTAACCTAACCCAAGTTGTGCCTTAACCTAACCCAAGTTGTGCCTTAACCTAACCCAAGTTGTGCCTTACCCTGCTCTGTAATTGGCATATGACACGTTACATTAATGTATTGTCCAACCGCAACCCGCTCAGAATGTTGTGTACACAGCTACGTGTCATCTCCCCATAACAGCTGCATTGCAGTGTGGTACGCCATAGAGACGTGTGGGAGTAATGGACGCAGTGGATGGCGATCAGCATGAGCCGTCTGTTCATGTAGTGGCGCGTGTATGCAGACGTAGTAGTCTCTTCTCACACAATGTGATAGCACGGTGCCCCGCGTTCCACATCTGCGACATGCTACAGAGGCCGGTTGACAGTTGGTCGCGCAATGGACATCGCATACGTACGGGGGCACCTTCCACGTGCCCTCTAGTCGGGCACATTTTGTTGCGTGGATGTGAGCGGATGTAGTGTGTCTTGACACCTGACAGGCAGGCATGCAATAATAGTTGACTTTGCAAACGGGGATGGACGTGTACGTTTACTGGTGACGTTACGCAAATGAACAACTGGTAACCCGTTGTGGTGCGGTTGTCCTTGCTGGAGGTACATCTGTGAGGGCAACGATCGGTACAGCTACGAAGCGGTCCCCACCATACCAACGAACGTGAATGTGAATCTGGGTGTGAAGCGATACGCGGCTGTGGGTGGGTGGGACTGTCCCCGGCCGGTGAGGGGGGGCCGCCCGGCGTGCTGGCCGCGCGGTGCGTGGGCGCACGCGCTACAGCCGGCTGGTGGGGGCGCCCAGTGGCAGGCGCGCCGGCCGACGGACGCGGCAGGCGGCGCAGCTGCGCGCCGGGGCACCCTGCGCGCGGCGCCGTGCAGCCAAAGTGGGTCCTCGCCGGCCCGGTGCGAAGCGCGGTGGACATCTGCAGTGTGCTGGTCCGATTGAGGACTGTGTGCGTTGAGGATGCGCCGCCGCCCGGCACTCGGCGCCGCGACGCCGTCTGCTGCTCGGTCGCCCCAGCGGTTCTCGCTGGTGGTTTGTATCGCAGTTGTGCAGACGTGTTGGCACGTGCGCTGTGCTGGGAGAGTTCGCTTCGGCACCCACGTGGGGCCTTTGCCCTTCTGTGGCGCTGGCGTTGGAGCTGCCGGTCACCGTAGGTGGCGCGTGTTGTCTCCCGCCGGCAATGCCACGACAGCACGCTCCCGGGCCTCTGTCGGCAGCGGCAAGCTCAGTTGGGAGCACGGGTGGTCGCACCTAAAGCGTCTACTCGCCTAACTCCGGGCGATTGCGCCTCTCTCGAACCCGACCAAGTACTTAGGACGGCGCTGCGCGCCGCCGGGACCTGAGAGGGTTTCGAGGTGTATTGTGCAGGGGAGCTCAGCCTCCTCCTGTTTGCAGAATAATTGAGCGGACGCTTGCGTGTTCGCGCGGGCCCCTGGGACACACTCCCGGGCGGCCGGCTGCTCAGCTCTAGTTGACGCAGCTCCCTGGTTGATCCTGCCAGTAGTCATATGCTTGTCTCAAAGATTAAGCCATGCATGTCTCAGTACAAGCCGCATTAAGGTGAAACCGCGAATGGCTCATTAAATCAGTTATGGTTCCTTAGATCGTACCCACGTTACTTGGATAACTGTGGTAATTCTAGAGCTAATACATGCAAACAGAGTCCCGACCAGAGATGGAAGGGACGCTTTTATTAGATCAAAACCAATCGGTCGGCTCGTCCGGTCCGTTTGCCTTGGTGACTCTGAATAACTTTGGGCTGATCGCACGGTCCTCGTACCGGCGACGCATCTTTCAAATGTCTGCCTTATCAACTGTCGATGGTAGGTTCTGCGCCTACCATGGTTGTAACGGGTAACGGGGAATCAGGGTTCGATTCCGGAGAGAGGGAGCCTGAGAAACGGCTACCACATCCAAGGAAGGCAGCAGGCGCGCAAATTACCCACTCCCGGCACGGGGAGGTAGTGACGAAAAATAACGATACGGGACTCATCCGAGGCCCCGTAATCGGAATGAGTACACTTTAAATCCTTTAACGAGTATCTATTGGAGGGCAAGTCTGGTGCCAGCAGCCGCGGTAATTCCAGCTCCAATAGCGTATATTAAAGTTGTTGCGGTTAAAAAGCTCGTAGTTGGATTTGTGTCCCACGCTGTTGGTTCACCGCCCGTCGGTGTTTAACTGGCATGTATCGTGGGACGTCCTGCCGGTGGGGCGAGCCGAAGGCGTGCGACCGCCTCGTGCGTGTTCGTGCGTCCCGAGGCGGACCCCGTTGAAATCCTACCAAGGTGCTCTTTATTGAGTGTCTGGGTGGGCCGGCACGTTTACTTTGAACAAATTAGAGTGCTTAAAGCAGGCAAGCCCGCCTGAATACTGTGTGCATGGAATAATGGAATAGGACCTCGGTTCTATTTTGTTGGTTTTCGGAACCCGAGGTAATGATTAATAGGGACAGGCGGGGGCATTCGTATTGCGACGTTAGAGGTGAAATTCTTGGATCGTCGCAAGACGAACAGAAGCGAAAGCATTTGCCAAGTATGTTTTCATTAATCAAGAACGAAAGTTAGAGGTTCGAAGGCGATCAGATACCGCCCTAGTTCTAACCATAAACGATGCCAGCCAGCGATCCGCCGCAGTTCCTCCGATGACTCGGCGGGCAGCCTCCGGGAAACCAAAGCTTTTGGGTTCCGGGGGAAGTATGGTTGCAAAGCTGAAACTTAAAGGAATTGACGGAAGGGCACCACCAGGAGTGGAGCCTGCGGCTTAATTTGACTCAACACGGGAAACCTCACCAGGCCCGGACACCGGAAGGATTGACAGATTGATAGCTCTTTCTTGATTCGGTGGGTGGTGGTGCATGGCCGTTCTTAGTTGGTGGAGCGATTTGTCTGGTTAATTCCGATAACGAACGAGACTCTAGCCTGCTAACTAGTCGCGTGACATCCTTCGTGCTGTCAGCGATTACTTTTCTTCTTAGAGGGACAGGCGGCTTCTAGCCGCACGAGATTGAGCAATAACAGGTCTGTGATGCCCTTAGATGTTCTGGGCCGCACGCGCGCTACACTGAAGGAATCAGCGTGTCTTCC